>NW_011963456.1:0-3382 GCF_000949405.1 Vollenhovia emeryi
AAACGGTGAGTCCAGAGGCACGAAACGAATTCTTAAAGGATGGAAATATTCGAATCGTACCGAATTCACACAAACGGCGAATCCAGAGGCACGAAACGAATGCTCGATGGAAGGGTGTACTGAGATCAACTCGCGAGAGCAAGAACGAGATTTTTTAGAATCTAGCGAAGGTCCCTCAGAATAAATAAAAAAAATTAAAAAAATATATATAGGGGGAAAGGAGGTCGTCGAGCCGAAACAAATGAAAGGAAAAGAAAACGTGCGACTTACTACTGATTGCGGTCGATGGTGGATTGCGGTCTTCGAAGGCGGCTGGCTCAAATAGGTGGTCCGTCGGCCCGAATCGCGCACTGATTTTATTTGAACTGGATGAAGAATATAAACGATGTAATTCGGAACTTGGAATCGCGGAGAGAGATGCGCTGATCGACTCGGGAGCTGCCAAAGAGGCTGAGGCAGCAGGCTTCGGGTTTATATACGATTTTTCGGGGGTGAGTCTTGGTCATGGGACGTGGAAGGAGATTTTGGATTTTGGTTCTTCATTGGTGGACTAGTGGGAGGTGTCAGGGAGTTGTCTTTCTTATTGGCAACCCGACCATTAAGTCGTTGTCGCCCTTTGATATTTATTTATGGGTATCATTTCCTTCAGCGGCTTTCGAAAAATTCCGAGTTCCACTTTTGGGTCAAGTTTTTGGTCAACATATCTTTTTTGGATCCCCTTTTAGTGTCTCGGATCGTAATATTTTGGAAATCTGAATTTTGAAATTGCCGGAAAGGACCTGATCCCATCCTGTCTGTTGTTTCTCCCCTTTTTATTATTTCAACGGCTATCGACCAGCAACAATTAGGGCACTTTACGTTTCGAGTTTCGAAAAGTGAAACTCTGGCAATAAATTTTTATGGGGAGGGAACTCGAATGCGTTGGCTAGTCGATATCCGCTGATTTCTAAAATAGTAGTTTCCAAGGGAAGAAAAAACATGTCTTACGGTTTTTTGAAAGAGAGAAATCGTGGAGTCCACAGGACGTAACATGTCACTATCTTGTCATCTTTCCGCCATAGAATTCGCTGATATCGCCGATCGTCTTCATGCAATAGTACTTGACGATACATTTTTTCGATATCCGCCGTTATCACATAATTATATGAACGAAACCGAATTAAATGTGCGAACAATTTACTTTGCATTGTGGGCCCTACCATTAAGATATCATTTAGCGATATTCCGTTAGATGACTTCGCAGATGCGTCGAAGACTATTCGGACCTTAGTGGTATGACTCGAATCCTTTATTACAGCGTGGTGAGGCATATAAAATCCATCTCCGGTATGGTCTATTCGAGACATATGACCCAGCTCTAAATATTCGTCAATGACTCGCGCGTACTCAGCGCCCAAAGTCGCGTTTTTGTTAAATTTACGTTCTAGAGATAGCAACCTTTTGAGAGCAATGTCATATGACTCACCGAGACGGTTGCTTGGTTCGCGAAACGGAAGTCGGATTATGTAACGGCCGCCGTTATCGCGTACATTTTTTACGAAATGTGATTCGCATTCGATCTCTTCATATGATTTCGGTTGGTCAATGCGGTGTCCAATAATGCGGTGTCCAATAATGCGGTGTCCAATAATGCGGTGTCCAATAATGTGGTGTCCGAAAATGCAGTGTCCAATCTTGCAATGCTTGTGTCCAATAATGCGGTGTACAAAAATGCGGTGTCCAATAATGCGGTGTCCAATAATGCTTGTCCTTTAGTTAGCAATTAACCAACGTTTTAGCAGTCATTCTTAGACACGATGACCGGTTTAAAGGAATTCGTAATACAACCATATAT
Organism: Vollenhovia emeryi; assembly: GCF_000949405.1. Lineage (NCBI taxonomy): Eukaryota > Metazoa > Arthropoda > Insecta > Hymenoptera > Formicidae > Vollenhovia > Vollenhovia emeryi. Next base: position 1,835 of record NW_011963456.1, read on the forward strand.
GCGTATTTATTCATCAAATGCATTTATGCATACTTTATTATACCATTACCATCTAACAAAATTTATATAAACGTCGAGAATGGCAGATAAAAAAATACGGGTCTAGTACATTTCCGAAGCGCATTGAAATCGGTGAGGGACACTTCCGACCGTTCCTTTGTAAGAATAATTACTAATAAAATGTATGGTAAAATTTTCAAAAACTCGCTTAAATTTCTTGACAATGCCATGTTGTCCCACTATTACATGGTTTTCAGAATAAATTATAAGAGAAAATTCTCTCCCCGTGTAGATCATAACATATAATACTGCTCTTACATTGTATATATAATTTTATACGTGTTTTTATTCTGACAATCTACAATATCTATTTCGTCAAAGCTATAATTTTTGTGATACTTTCCTAAAAAATTTTACTATTCCTGATATAGATTTTAAATGAAAATTAGAAAGAGCTATGATAATTATTTATTCCAGATCTCATAATTCATTCACTTCGATTTATACCGTGCTGCTACGTTTTAACGATAAAATGTTTGAATATGTCAACAACTTCGCACAATACTATGCCAGATTAAGTCGACACTTACTAACTACACATTAATTAATTAATAAAACCAACCACCAAATATAGTGTTGCCCGAAAAGAGTTTTCCAAATTTTGATCGCATCGTGTATTTTCGCACAATTTATGATCTATAGTCGTAATATAGTAGAACTTCTAAAATAGTTAACTTCGGGAGTAGTCTATACGTAAAGTACAATTATATTAAACCGTATTTCTGTAACTGTACTTACTGCGCGAATTTGATAAATGAATTGAAAGAAGAATAGGTCTAAGGAGGTAACACTCCTCCGAGTGAATAAATCACGCGAAGTCAATACCTCGCCAACCCTATATAGTTTGGTTAAAATTATATTAAATAATTTTAAACTAATTATCTAATTTTAAACTAATATTAATAATTGTGCTGCAACAAATTCTATAAAGAAGTAATCCATCGACAATGGTGAACAAGTATAATAAAACAGGGGGAATACAAAGATAATTATTTTAACTTTTCAACTTTATCACTACTGGTCGAAGATAATTCTTGCAGTTTGGCGAAGTTTAATAAACGGATCTCTTTAGACGACAACAGGATAGCATAGTTCCTCTCGAGAGTCTGTTTTATTTCCGTCTCCATTAACGAGTCCATTCCCATTTCGATTAACTGAATGTTAGGATCAATCGAATTAACATCTTTAATCCCTAGGATAGCAGCAATGGTTGTGACGAGGTTGGTCTTGTCGTCATCGGGTTTATATTTTTCAGCCAACACAAAAGAAGTTAACACCGGGTGCGGTTGTTGAAGAAATATATCCATTGTCGCAAGACAACTTGATATACCTTGTCGTAGAATACCCAACATCTCGACGTCGTTATCTGTCATTGTTTCTGAAAACATAACAGAATCAAAAGAGGAACTGCGATCATGAAACATACAAAATATTTGTACAATGAATCTAGAACAACTTTATGCAAAGTATGAATACGATAAAACTAAC
>NW_011963457.1:0-3382 GCF_000949405.1 Vollenhovia emeryi
GTGCCGTACATGCTCCTCGCATTTTTCGCGGATTCGCGGGAACCAATACGTACGTCGAATAGCGTCGATCATCTTACCAGGCCCGACATGGCCCATCTCATTATGATAACGGAACAGTACATGTCTCTCCATTTGTTCGGGTACAAGAAACATAAGGTTTGCACCGTGCTTCTTATAAACTAATCCGTTACGCAATTCGTATTGTGGATCCTCGGTGGACTCGAGTCTCTTCGCGATATCCTTAATTTTGAGATCTCGGCCCTGCAGGACGATGAGATTCCACTCAAAGGGATTGTCGTCGACCAACAATACTCCGAAAGATCGGCTTAATGCGTCGACGTGAGCCATTTTATCACCGGCTCGATGTACCACCTTAAAGTCAAAACTTTGGAGCTCGAGACTCCATCTCGCTATACGAGCGTTAATGTCACGTTTCTCTAATGTCTGAGCGACGGCAACACAGTCTGAGACAATTACAAAAGTCATATCTTGCAAATAAATACGAAACCTCCGCACCGCATACACGATAGCCAGGGTCTCCAGCTCAAAGCTGTGGTACCGTGCTTCGACCTCGGTAGTCCGTCGGCTAAAATAAAATACTGGATGCATCCTGCTGTCACTCTGTCTTTGCATAAGAATTGCTCCGAACCCCTGACTACTCGCATCGCAGTGTAGTTCCGTATCGGCTTTTGGATTATATATGGCTAAAATTGGCGCCTCTACTAGCTTATTTTTTAACGTTGTGAATGAATTTCTCTCACACTCTCCGAATTCGAAAACAACATCTTTTTTAAGAAGACGATATAGCGGCCGCGCTATAAGAGAAAAGTCTTTAATGAATTTCCGGAAATACGAAGCCAATCCCACAAACGAATGGGTTTCCTTGACCGTCTTGGGTTCGGCGAAATTCTGCACCGCTCTAACGCCCCTATCGGTGGGCTGTATTCCCTCTTTCGATATCTTATATCCTAAATATTCAACCTCCGTATACAAAAAAGCACATTTCTCCAGTTTCAACTCGAGTTTGTTGCTAACTAAGATTGTAAAAACTTTTTTCAGAACGTCAATATGTGATTCTAACGTTTCGGTAGCAATTAGCATATCGTCTATATAAACAACAACGTTGCCTCCTCCTATTAATTCTGACATAACCTCAGTCACAAACCGTTGGAAGAACTGAGGTCCTATCTTCAGGCCAAAAGGCATTCTTAAGAACTCGAATTGCCCCAATGGAGTTACAAATGACGTGTACTTTACCGATTCCGGTGACATAGCAACATGGTAGAAACCATCTTTGAGATCCAGTGAACTGTAAAAACATTTGCCTCGTAATGCATCCAACTGGTCTTCGATCAAAGGTAATGGATAATTGTCACGTGCCAAGACCTTGTTTAGTGCGCGATAGTCCACGCACATCCTAATATCTCCTGTTTTTTTCCGAGTTAGCACGATTGGAGAGGCATACTCTGAAACACTTTTCCTTATTATATTTCTTTGCAAGAGATCATCTAGAATTTGTCGAACCCTCTTTTTTTCTGCAAAACCTAACCTTCGAGGGCCGAATTGTATTGGCTTATCATCTTTTAGCATTAAGGTAGCCTCTACTTGTACCGCGGGGACCGCCGGTCTATCGGGTTTTACGTAATAATCGAGAAAGGTATTTTCAAATAGCTTACTACTGCTCGGCGGAATCTCGCAATTTACGTTAACCTCAATGCAATTGGAATCATTACAAATAAGTAATATCTCGCTCACGGCTTTATCAAAAATCGGACTGTTTGTTAAACGATAATTGAAAGACTTTAACGCATCTCTGCCTATCAGTAATGGAACAGACATCGTGTCGTCCGATACTACGCCGATAGTTATCGGTTTGCTACATCCATCCATAGTAATATTAACCTGAACTATTCCTTTTACCCTAAGCTTGGAATTATTGACGCCCCGATATCTGGTCCATTCCCGTCCCGGTGTTTGCCACGCTTTACCGTCTATTAGACTTTCCTGAGTAAGAGTAATCGGGCATCCCGTATCCAGCCTGGCCATACATGAGAATGATGCACCTCCCTGAACCTGTACATTGGTCATCCTCTGGAATTCATCTCGAGGTTCCTCGTGTAAATCCACAAAAAGGATTTCGTCGTCTTCCTCGTTCCGGTCGTCGTCATCAGCTTCACTCCTCTCGGGTGCAGACTGTTCGCCTTCATCGACCAAACCCACTTGCCGGTCGGCCTTTCTGCTACTGGCACTAGTTTTCCTGTCCACGTTCGGCTCCTTAGTTTTCCTGTCCACGTTCGGCTCCTTAGGTTTCCCGTTGGCGGCAGGACAGTTCCTCGCATAGTGACCCGCCTCACCACACTGGTAACATTTTGCAAGACCTCGGGTGTGTATCGCCAGACCATCTCTCGCGGCTATCTTCGAAGGGGCCGTACTAGTCCTGACGCTCTTGATTCCTGGGTCTTCCCGACGAGCCTGAAAAGCGTCTTCTAACGAAATTCGTTGAAACGCTTTCGTCAACTCCTGCACGGTAGAAAAAGAGTGCATCCTCGCCTGATTCCTTAAGAGCTTAGATGGTATTCCCTCGATAATATACTCAACTATTTCTTCATCTGCGATTGGAACTTTATTTCCCTTGATCACCTTATCGTGACAATAGTCATTGAACGATTCTTTCTTCTCCCATACTCGATTCTCGAACTGGCGCTTCCTTTCCAATCTACTCAGGGGCTGGTTGAACATTACGTCCATTTTCTCCAGCAGCCTTTCCACTTTCATTGACAAATGTTCGGCTAGCGAAGAATACCAATCAGCTGCTTTCCCACGCAGCTTCGAGCCTACCAGTATCTTTGCGGCGTTTTCGTCAAGCTCGTACGTATCTCTGAGCAAATTAACCTGAGCCTTCCACCGCTCGAAATCCTCGCCTGAACCGTGGTACTCACTGAGAAGATCGCTGACGTTCTTTATATTCACGGTGGCTCGAGAAGCTGTGGATGAACTATTCCTCGGGGACGCTCGTAGTAAATCATTTTCTCGGCGTAACAGTTCAATCTCCCGTTGCATTATGTCGCGTTCTCTGGATAGCAACGCAAGTTCTCGTTGAGATAGATTTTCACCTACCGATGGTATAACCTCGTTTGTCTGCTCAACCTCGTCCTCTTGATCGCCGTCCTCAACCGTATTTTCAGCAGATTGCTGGGCCGCCTCGATCATCCAGGCCCCAGTAGGATCAGCTTGCTGCATTCTTGCTATTAACTCAGCTTTACGTCCCGTTGTCGGCAGCTGATGTTGCCGCAGAATATTTCTGAGCTGGATCATATTAAGCGTACACGTCTCCATCCTAAGCACAATAGCCCGTATTTCTTCTTTATCACGCCCGTGCCTC
>NW_011963458.1:0-3382 GCF_000949405.1 Vollenhovia emeryi
GAATCCGTTGACGGCGTTAACGACTGAACCGACTGAACATATGTTAATTTAAAGGTTATGAGGGATTCACACTGCGGCCGATTTTCGATTTATGACATCCGATACCCAATAGGAGAGCACGTTTTCTAGAGACTCTAGTGACTAGTCTCTACACTCTCTACTCTAGCAAAGAAGTCGTCTGTCGAGTGTCGTTACATGTGATATTAGATATTAGCAGTGCTAAACCTAACACCTAAAGGTGCCTTTTCATACGCAGCATGCAGCAGCAGCAAATTAGTCACGTGATCCAAATTCACTAAAGCATATTTGCTGCTCATGGAAAAGGAATAGCTGCAGCAGCACTGGCCGTCTAGATCGCGTGTCTGCTGCTTTGCTGTTCGTTCAATTGAACTTCACAGCGATGAAGCAAAATATGGTGAAATTTATTTTGCAGCATCTAGTAACAATTCTTCAACCAATAGCAGCGAGTTGCTGCGGCAGTATGCTGCGCATGAAATGGTACCTTAACACTGCTAACGGGACTCTTCCAAGTTAGGTAGTTTTAGACATGTATATTATGTTTTATATACATATTTGACGTAATATACACGTTTATTACGTGTAACGTAAAAAACCCTAAAATTTGTCAAATGTCCCAACCCTGGGGCCACATTCACCAATCTCCGGTTAACCCAACCGGTCTAGTAACATGCAGGATTGCAACCGAATCTGATATATTTTCTCAGATTCTCATCAGATTTCTCATCAGATTCGGTTGCAATCCTGCATGTTACTAGACCGGTTGGGTTAACCGGAGATTGGTGAATGTGGTCCTTACTCCAATTTATTGCACTAGTTCACCAGTGCAGGAACAGAAAACAAGCCCACAGTGTCGACTTGTAGCTGAAACGCTGTTTAGCTTTTTTATTTCACCGCCAGAGTGCAGGGCATTCACTTTAATAATTTGTTTCTAAATTTTCCGGTGTATATGCACGGAAAATAGTGTATCTGAATTGTTCTGAATATAACCTTAAAAATTTTTCTACCGAAATACCACACCGGAGAAAAATAAATGGTATATGTAAAAATGTTGGTATCCATGGAGTGACACAAAAATGCGAACACAGCATTTTAGCTGTGTACGCTTGTGGCTGCGGTCAAGCTGTCGCTTCGAATGTTACGAAGTATTCTTCTTCTCTTTTCTTACAGCAAAGATAGAAAGAGAGGAGAAACGCTTCGAAGCACTTAGGCTGGGTCTACATAGGATGTAGTAAGTCGTGTCGGAAGAAATTGACCAATCACAGTTCATTATTCTCCTTACGGTCGAAGAATAATGAACTGTGATTGGTCAATTTCTTCCGACACGACTTACGACATCCAATGTAGACCCAGCCATAGGCCCGGTTTCACCAACGCGAGTTAATCTAATCGGTCGGTTAACTTAACAGGGTGCCAACATAAAACTTCTTTATTAACCAAAAAAATAGGTTAATAAAGAAGTTTTATGTTGGCACCCTGTTAAGTTAACGGACCGATTAGATTAACTCGCGTTGGTGAAACCGGGCCTTATAGCGGCAGCTTGACCGTTAGTCCCAGTCTACAATAGATGATTTAAGCCCTAAGCTTTAAGAAATTGGCCAATCACGATCAAGTATGAGTAGAATGCGCGACTGTCATTAGTCAATTTCTTAAGGCTTAGGGCTTAAATCTCTATTGTAGACTGGGACTAACCTGTGTCGACTTGTGTCGTAGTTGGAAAGCACTAGGTGCTTTCCAATTGCAATATCCCTAGACACTTTCGTGCACACGGCGACACAAATGGCGTTCCAATTGTCACAAATGTCGACACACCTCTACACATTCGTACTCAGCCTGAGGGCTACTAGTCGGCTGTGTAAACTTGTGTTTTCTAGTGACAAATAATAGTTACTAAGTACGGCGGCTACAAGTGGTCGGCATATTCCTTCGCTACGATGGTTTACTATATAAAAGGGAAAAAAGAAGTGAGGTTACGTTTGATATCATTCTGGCGCATAAGTAATACCAAAGTGGGAGGAAGAAAATACGCAAGTACGGCACACATTTTTTTCTTTTTACTCAACAATGAACAACGGCAATATTCACAGTATCATTGAGGTAATAAATATTTTAAATCAACATTAGGTGACGCAGTTTCGATCACCACCATGGATTAAAAATACCAAGCATGGATACTATACTACTTTGTGTACTCTTTGTGGTATATTTTGTTCCAATTGAGTCGTGCACATCGCGACACTTTGTGGCTGCGTTCGGGGAGACGCTATTTAGCGCTATGAGCGTGCTCTGTCCTTGTTACTTGCAAAAGTTGAACAAGGACAGAGCACGCTCATAGCGCTAAATAGCATCTCCCCGAACGTAGCCTGTGTCTTCTTGTGTACGTTTGTGTTAAAAAGTGTAAAATAATTGGAAAGCACCCACTGGGTCGTACATACACTGTGTTAAGGTACCATTTCATGCGCAGCATACTGCCGCAGCAACTCGCTGCTATTGGTTGAAGAATTGTTACTAGATGCTGCAAAATAAATTTCACCATATTTTGCTTCATCGCTGTGAAGTTCAATTGAACGAACAGCAAAGCAGCAGACACGCGATCTAGCCGGCCAGTGCTGCTGCAGCTATTCCTTTTCCATGAGCAGCAAATATGCTCTCAGTGAATTTGGATCACGTGACTAATTTGCTGCTGCTGCATGCTGCGTATGAAAAGGCACCTTTACACAGTGATCTAGTTTACACCGTTAAATCGGTTGGTGCGCACATCAAGTTGGTACGGACTAAACATTTGATACATCCCTGTTTACACCATTTCGTCTCAAAACAGGTTAGGTTAGATTTTTAATCTGGATAAAGTAAAATCAAACTTCTACCACAATATGCTAAACTGAACCATACTTCTAACCTCAATCTAGCAGGAATGCCGGGTATAATACGACCCGAATCGTAATCAAGCGTTTACAGCACCCTAAAATATTTTGATACGCGCACCAACTTGGTCTGATACTAGTGATTCAGGAGTATCAGACCAGAGCGCACTAAAGTAATCCGCGAGCGTTTACATCGAGCGAATCAAGCGATTTGATACCGATATAGTATTTGGTACGCGTACCAAACGATCGGTGTAAACTAGCTCAGTGTCGCCTGTGTACAGTGGGGAGCAATGAGGTTGCGACACTTTTTTTTTGGATGAATTTACGAACGCGCAAAAAAATTCAGGATGCGAATCCCTGTCCGCGCTCATGCGCGGTGAGTGATCATGGTGCTGTCAAATTTGTGTATACAATGTGTAACATAAATGTATATGCGGCGGCAAATCCATAATAAATAACATGATTATTCAGTTGATTCGCGTTAACTCGCTGTCGGG
>NW_011963459.1:0-3382 GCF_000949405.1 Vollenhovia emeryi
TTTTACATGTATGCCTCTGCTTTTTGGCTTGCATTAATGCTAATATGTTCTGGAGAAATTATTATATAGAATAGCCGTATACTATTTATTTGCGGAAAGGAATCTACTACATATAGGAAACAGTCGTACCTCCTTATGACGAATTCAGACATAATATATTCGAATGATGGAGCCGAATTTCCATCATTCTATCGGACAATGTTTGAATATATTGCGAAGGCATCTCGCAACTCGCGAACAATCTTAAGACCAAAAATTAACCTTTGCTCGACGTGAACAGAACAAGTTGTCTTGCAGTAAGTACAATTTTACGTTCTTTTTGTTGTTAACTCGATCGAACAAGAAATACACGAATGTAATTTAATTACATGAATGTAATTAAGTTACGTGATGTTTTGAGCATCAATTACTTGGGCATCAATTACAAATGCTCAAAGTAATTAGTAATTGAATGGAACTTAAATACAAATGCTGAAAGTAATGAGTAATTAAAATCCCATTTAATTATTCATTATTTTGAACATTTATAATTCGGTAATGGCCAATTACAAATTCGCCCATCTCTGTATATATGTATATATATAATGTTGGCATAAAAGTTTATATATGTATATATATATATATATAATGTATTACAGATGTTTACCAGATGACGAATTACAAAGAAGATCTCCAATGGGATACAAAATTCTTAGTTCAATTTTTATTTCTGAAAAAGAATATGGCACAAGAACACATTCTATATTATTAATCGATGGTTCAAATAATGTAACATTTGTTGAAGAAACTCTTATGCCTGATTTTACATGGAAACGGCAAAAATTTCAAAATGAATTGATATATGACAATACATATTAATATCACGAGACACGGTAGTGTCTCGCGCCAAGTGTAAGCGTAGCTAGTACACGCGTGCGAGACCGACCGTGTAAGTTTACGCGAGTTTAAATAACTTCAATTGAGTTAGTCCTTAATACTATCTTAATATCTATTTCTGTAATTTCAGATACAATTTCTGTAAATTAATAAAAAAGATATTGTACTTATATAAATTTTAATAAACTTGATTAAATAAAAGTTTTTTTAATATCTAATCAAGGATAGACTAAATCAATACAAGCACAATTACGGATTGTCACATGTGGATATTTCGTTTCTACTTCAGCAGAGATGCTCTTATACCTATCGCATTCATAATTTTGAACACGGATGTATCGCAGTTTAGTCCATTGCTCGAAAACTGCTAAGCTTGGTATATCGCACAACACTATATGTTTTATGTTTTTACACAGCATCAGTTCTTCGTCAAAACCGCCATTGAAGTGCAAATCATACAACTCGACTGTTTCTAAATGTTTACAAGAGGAAAACAATCTACGCAAGCTATGCTTATCAATTGCGTCAGAGTTTCTGTAACAAAAACCATATTTATAAATTAATAAAAAATTTCTCTTAATAATATAAATTACTAATAAATGTATGAAAGATGAGAGAAATTACGCGAATATCCGTGAGTGAGTACTAAACATATCCCCTGCTTTTGTGTCTGTAACCGTGAATTTCTTACAATTTAAACTTATACGTATGTGGCATAATTTTATTTCTTCTATCTACAATTCCCTATTTTTTTTCTTTGACATTATTTAATTGTTTCTTCACTGTTTATGTTTTGTATTATTTTTTAATTTGAATTGAGGAAACGAGGATACAAACTATCATGCACCTTTATTTATTCGTTTTACATCGGGACAAGGACTTTACATATATTGCATTGAACGAACCTGTGTTAAAACATACCGCCCTGTTATTTATAGTATATTGATTATCCGCATTAATCCTATGGAATTCTTATTCCCGATGAAAAAAATTTTCATGTATGAGCATGTATAAATATATAGTATTACGATATATAAAATTATACATCAAATATGCCCTTGTATATTTTTACACTGTATATTTCTATATAATTCTATACAATTCTAACCAGTTCTATATAATTTTATAGATTTACACGTGCATTTATATGAAAACTTTTTTAAAAATTGCTTATTTATAATTATGTATAACTTTGCACAATTGTATACAATTATATATAATTATAAATTAGCAATTTTCCCTTTAAAAAATTTTTTATACGTATTATAAGAGATAACGTGAATTGTACTTACAGCTGGAATGCCAGTCGCCGTAAATTCTTGCACTCAGCAAGGGCATTAACACCTCACGACGTAATACTGGACGATTTATCGAACCATATTTCTTTCAAGTCTGGACACTAATTTCCAAGTAGTGTTGCAACTTCGTCTAGATTTTGCATGTTGTTAGTCTGACCACCAAAAGCTAAGGTACGCATTCGGGGATTATTTTGCAGTATTTTGCAAAGAGATTCAGTTGATACGCATGTATATGTGTAAATTTGTAAATTCTCTAGAAGTTGTAGATTTTCGAGACACGAAAATCTTTTGTTTGTAGCGTGACAACCCTTGATTCTTAATACTGAAAAGAAAATATGTAGAAATTATTAATATTATGTAGTCATACATATACACTGGACCTTTAATTTTAAGAATTATATTCATTTATATACCTTTTAACTTTTTGCATATTTTTGAAATTTCATGTAGGGTAAAGTCGTTAACACAGTCGCAATAATCTAATAATAAGTGCGTTAAGGTCGTTCTACATTAGTCGCATCTTACCCAGGTAGCACATATTGGTTTCATATACGTTTTTTAAACGTATATATAGTTTCATAACCGTAAAGAACCATTGAGAAACGTTCGAACGGAAACGTTTTTGAAACCATGATTTAAGAAACGTATTTTTTACGTTTCTACTACAGTTAATCTTTCAATATGCGCATGTATTTTACACTTCAGGCTTCTTCTTTTCCTAGATTTCACATAGAAGCAAATTTTTTGTGCTTCCTTCTTTAGCATTATCGAAAAACTATTAAAATTAAAATTTCAACCTATTTATAAAAGTAGAAAGGATTATCCAACGACGTTAGGCTGGCAGGCTAACAATCCTTTCTACTGTTAATAAACTACTGGCGACTTACACTCACTCGTTCTATTTATAAAATATTTATTTTGTGTAGCACGTGTTGATTTTTATACGTTTCATACATATTTACTAAACATTAGATACGTTTAAGAAACATATATGAAACGTATATGAACCATCACATACTACCTGGATTATGCCCGATAGGGTGGAGTTAGGAATGCCCTAATAAGGAATCCCTGACATGTGCCTGATCCGGTACGCCTGATTCCCTCATAGAATTTGATAGACGTTAACCTGAATATATAGCATAAGTACTACTCACTGCCGCGGCGTGGCGACCGCGCGTTAGTCTTTCTCATAAGTAAAAATCATT
>NW_011963460.1:0-3383 GCF_000949405.1 Vollenhovia emeryi
TTAATAAAAACAGTCATAAGTCGGTTCCAAATCGTTTAAAAAAAAATCGCCTGCAGGATATCACAGTACACATTTCATACTTTGGAAAAAGGAAAAAATTTTGAAAATTTCTGAAAATGTCGACAGCTTTATTTCAAAGAAGAAAATTTTTTAAAATTTTTTCCTTTTTCCAAAGTATGAAATGTGTACTGTGATATCCTGCAGGCGATTTTTTTTTAAACGATTTGGAACCGACTTATGACTGTTTTTATTAAAAAAGGCGAAAACGAACATGTAATACATTGTTTTAACTATTATACAATTGTCGTAAATTGTCGTAAAATAATGAAACCAATTGCACTGAAAAGCTAAAAGTTTCAGCTTTGCAATGCTTCTTGGCTCATGTCTGTATGATGATTCGTTTAAAAGTTACAATACCTTTTGTGCGCGCATTCGACGCTTCAATCCGTTTGACGTTTGTCGGTGCGTTTCGTAACCTCACTGTGCAATGCTCATCTTGCATAATTTCTTTCGTAAAAAGTATTGCTTGTACGGAAAAAGCTTATAGAACATTTTTGATGTAAAATTTTCCATCCTTTAATTTTTCTCTCTTGTACTTTCTTCGTAAAATCGATATTTAACGAGATATTTGCAAAAAATCGAGATTTGAGCCCTATTTGTTTAATTATTTTTCTTAGCGGCCACTGTACAATGGTAAACTTTTGTCTCCTTCAATCCCTATCTAAAAAAGGCATTGCGAGTTCATTGTTGTCGCTTTTCCGCGATGCCGATTGGCTCTCTCGAAACTCGATCGAGTTTCGATCTTGTTGCGAGTCGTTTTCTTCGACTCGCGGTTTTGACAGTTTGTATTTAAGAGGGTTATTTTGACAGTTTATGTTTCGATCTCGTTGCGAGTCGTTCACTTCGACTTGCGGTTTCGACAGTTTGTATTTAAGAGGGTTATTTTGACAGTTTATGTTATGTGTATGAAGAAGGAGAAGAAAGGGAAGATAGAGAAAGAAGGAGGAAGAAACGATAAAATTAGCTTTTGCGATGACAATTAATAAGTCACAGGGACAAACATTTGACAAAGTAGGAATAGATCTTCGCAAAGATGTTTTTAATCATGGACAACTTTATGTTGCCTTTTCACGCGTTCGTACTTGGCAAGCATTAAAAGTTTATCTTGGTAATCAGCGAGGTAATAAACAAGTTAAAAACTATGTATATAAAGAAATATATACATAGTTGATTTTTTCCTTTAAATTAAAAATCAAATCAAATAAATAAAACCTATCTAGATAAGAAAGAATTATATTGAATAAGCTAGACTTTTTGATGTTATAAAAAATGTGAGACAATGGGTTTGTTTTCTGTTCCTGCACTGGTGAACTAGTGCAGTAAGCTAGAATGAGAAAAAATATGCTTGTCTTACTCCAATTTATTGCACTAGTTCACTAGTGTAGGAACAGAAAACAAGCCTAATGATAGGATGGGATCAAATGCAAAAGAATAGTTGAAGATAAAAGTGTATAGTAAAAACAAAGTTAAATAAATAAAAATTATCAGGATAAGAGAGAATAATTTTGAATAAGCCAGATTTTGAGATTTATTTAAAAGGAACGTGATATGGAATTAATGAAAATGATAGTGATAGTGACCAAAAGTGAAATTTAAAATGGTAGAAAACTAAAAAGAAGAGAATAATGTTAATTGGCGTGCGCAATATAATATTTTAATGTTCTAATATAATGTGGAAGAACAATGGCGCGCGCTTCGCGCGCGCTTTTGTTGTTCTAGTCTTACGTAAAAATGAAGGTCTGTGCAAAAATTTAGCTGGTATGTATTTTTTCCGAGGTCAAATCCTAAAGTTACTGTACTACGAGGCTTGTTTTCTGTTCCTACACCGGTGAACTAGTGCGATAAACAGTGTTTGCTGTTATCTAAATAAAATTACATAGATGATTATCTAGATAAAATTTTAGCGTCATCTTATCTTTATATAGATAATAAAAATAAGTATTATTTATATCTGCATCTTAGATGAAAGAAAGTATTATCTTTACTAAATTATCTAAGATAACGTACAGATAATTTGGTTTAGAGCCACATAAAAATACTTAACAGTTACACTATTTAAATATGGATGGCGTTGTAGACCATGCATTTATGTGTGTGTCATATAACTTAACCTGAATATATTCTATATCCCCCTTTATAATTTATATTTTTCTATAATTTTTTCATAACTTTTTCTACTGCGTTTACATGAAGTCTTAAAAATATTATCTGAAAATTATCTAGATGAATCATCATATAATTGTATCTTTTATCTAGATATATTCAAAACGAAATCATCTTTATCTTATCTAAGATAAATTTATATATTTTTATCTTATCTTTATCTAGCTAATTTTAAAATCATCTATGCACAACACTGGCGATAAATTAGAGTAAGGCAAGCATATTTTTTCTCATTCTAGTTTACTGCACTAGTTCATCAGTGCAGGGACAGAAAACAAAAACCTATAGATGCCACGTTGTGGGGCCACAGGGGGCCCGGGCATGCGCCAAGTATCCATTCCGATAGTCATGGAGAATGTATAACCCCTGGTCCACAATCTTGCTTTAAGTAAGTTGTAAGCCTTAAGCCGTAAGAAATTAACCAATCGCAGGCATTTATTCCCCTCACTCTCACCTGTGATTGGTTAATTTCTTACGGCTTAAGGCTTACAACTTACTTAAAGCAAGATTGTGGACCAGGGGTAAGGAGACCGAACTAGGGGTGCTTACGAAGAAGCGCTCGGAGTTAGGTTTGGGTCGGACATGCGTACGCCTCTCAATGATTCATGTATTTCATGTCTTGCCCGAACTGTCTCTAATAGCAACCCGGGTTACTCGGGTTACTCGGGTCTCAATCGGCCTGCCCAAACCCGAGTAACCCGGGTTGCTACTAAGCCCGCTGCAGACGATGCTATTTTTCCTGCTGGATTGCTTGCAATTTAGTAAATTACTATCATTGCACCACTCAGCATTCAGGATTCCTAGTAAATTACTATCATTGCACCACTCAGCATTCAGGATTCCTAGTAATTTACTAAATTGCAAGCAATCCAGCAGGAAAAATAGCATCGTCTGCAGCGGGCTTTAGTCCCAGTCTACAATAGAGATTTAAGCCCTAAGCCTTAAGAAATTGACTAATCACAGTCGCGCATTCTACTCATACTTGACCGTGATTGGCCAATTTCTTAAAGCTTAGGGCTTAAATCATCTATTGTAGACTGGGACTAAGTCCTAAGCTTTAAGAAATTGGCCAATCACGGTCAAGTATGAGAAGAATGCGCGACTGTGATTAGTCAATTTCTTAAGGCTTAGGGCTTAAATCTCTATGTAGACTGGGACTT
>NW_011963461.1:0-3383 GCF_000949405.1 Vollenhovia emeryi
TAAATAAATCTGTCTATACATGTTTAATAAATTAAATAAAAACATATACAGTGCAACGTTTCGATCAAGGGTTTTCGTCCTTTCCAAGCACATTCTAAAATGAACAAACCGATGAACGGGATTACAGACTTGTCGAAGATACAAATTAAATAATACAAGTTAAATTAATAGACAATCAAAATGGGTAAAATAATAATACAATATGTAATATGAAACAAGATCACAAGTAGGGGAGACCGGGGCTATCTGTCTACGGGGGCTATGTGTCCACAGTACTGCTATCTTAGATATTATGAGGTAGATGTCTCTATCACTTTAACGAGTTGTTGAAAAAGCTCTACGTAGGTGATTTACAAGCTTTTGTTTTCCTGCGATGCTTTTCACAGACGTTACGTACGTTTAAGAGAAATCGAAAACGGTTATTAACATTTTTCGACGGTCGAATAATTGATTGTGCGACAGTATTTTAACTCAAATTAAAGTAAGTAATTTATAATATTATTAATTAATATATAGTTATTAGATGTGAGAAGCGTCAAATTTTTTAATTTTGCATAACTTAAAATTTGCAACATGTTAAAGATTGAAAATATGGTCGGGGCTATGTGTCTTATTTTTAATGGGGTAATGTGTCCACACACTTTAATGATGGATTGTTTCTTTTTTAGAGATAATGGTGCGTAACTACAAAAAAAAGACATTTAAGGTAGATGTACCTAATGAAGTTATTCTTCAAGCAGTAAAAAGAATAAAAATCGAGCGACAATCTTATCGCAAAACAGCGTTAGATTTCGGAATAAATGTTCGCACTCTCACTCGCTATTGTAAAAAAGTAACTTGCGAACAGTTACTTGATCCTTCCATTACAGAATCGTCACCAAATTTTCATTTAAAAAAACACGTCAAGTAACTAAATGTTTTAAATTATTTAACTTTAGTTTCTATTTCAAATATTAATTTTTTCTAAAAGAGCATTTTCTAAATTGTAGATACTTATAATTAAAATTTTCTAAAATGTTAATAAATACATAAGTTAGTCTTCATGGCTTCCGGATGGTTGCCACGTCCGTTTGCAGTGTGGTGCCGACGTTTCGCAGGCGTTGCAGTCTGCTTCATCAGGGCCCTGATGAAGCCATGAAGACTAAAGAAGACAACAGCCGCGAAAGCCTGAAAGCCAAATACATAAGTTTATTAATGTGTATATTACACGATATAATAACTTATTCTCTGCAGGTTTTTAATACTGAACAAGAATTAAATCTTGTCGATTATATTTTACGAGCAAATGCAATTTATTTTGGACTTACGCCGAGAGAAGTACGACAAGTGGCTTATTCGTACGGAACATTTATCCAAGCTAAGATGCCACCATCTTGGGTTGAAAATGAACGGGCTGGCGTCGATTGGTTCTCGTCTTTTTTAAAAAGACATCCAATTTTATCTATTCGTACCCCTGAAGCAACGAGTCTTGCGAGAGTATCAGCGTTTAACCCAATCACTGTTAAAAGATTTTTTGATAATTTAAAGGAAATCTTAGACGAATATCCTTTTACATCTGCTGAAATTTGGAATTGTGATGAGACTGGTGTCACAACGGTCCAAAAACCAACAAAGATCGTTGGTAAAAGAGGTGAGCGTCAGACTGGTCGAATAACTTCGGGTGAGCGGGGTAAACTTGTTACCATGATTGTCGCTGTAAATGCTATTGGCCATTCAACACCTCCATATTTTATTTTTCCTCGAGTTAAATATGCGAGTTTTTTGGTGGAACATGGACCAGTAGGTAGTACTGGCAGCGCAAATCCTAGCGGTTGGATGAATGAAGATATTTTCGTGGAATTTCTCAAGCACTTTGCCATGTACAGTAGATGCTCAAAGGAAAGGCCCGTCCTTTTGCTGTTAGATAATCACTCATCGCATATAAGTGTTGCAGCAATAAATTTTGCACGGGGAAATGGCATAATAATGTTGTCTCTTCCCCCGCATTGTAGTAACAAAATGCAGCCGTTAGATGTGTCTGTGTACGGGCCTTTTAAGAAAGCTTACAATACCGCATGTGATAGTTGGATCACAAATAATCCTGGAAAAATGATGACATATCACAGTATCCCAGGAATCGTGAAAACGGCTATTTCAGTATCAATTACACCAAGAAACATTGTTGCGGGTTTCAAAAAGACAGGTATTCAACCGTTCAATTCAGAAATATTCAACGAATCAGATTTTTTGCCAGCCAGCGTAACTGACAGATCTAAACCCATTGGAGAAATAGAATCAGTATCCATCGAAAGTGTCAATAAGTTAGCTACTAACGACGCTACTGAATATAGTGCAGAATTGGCACCTATTTCTGACAAGCAGCAGCAAATCGAACTAACACCGCAAGTAGCTGTATCAGAACCCTCCACTAGTAAGGAGTTACCTATTGACTTAATTCGCCCTCTTCAAAAAGCATCGCCACGCAAAATCATTTTTAAAAAATCCCGCAAAGTAATGAGCGCTGTATTAACTTCTTCACCTTCTAAAAACGCTGCTGAGGAGAAAGCAAAGGCCTCAAATACAAAAAAAAGAATTAAAGAATTGAGGGAACAAAAAAAACTTATTAACTTGATTTTGCAACAGGCTCAAAAACAGTCTAACGCCACCGATAAAGAAAAGCCGGCACCACGCAGGAATCCTGCCAGAAAATCGGCACAAAACGCTTCCTACTGCTCTGACTCCGACTGTTAGACAGTTTTTTCCGTGTTATATGTTAATAACAATTAATATTATAAATAAATATTAAAATTAATATAAATAATGTAGTATTTATTGTGTGGACAGATAGCCCCTCAAATGTGGTCAGATAGCCCCGTATATGGGACCATCTGACCACACTCGTCTTGCCCACTTCAAAAATTCACCTTTTTAAATTGTTAAAAGATTAACGATTCTAGTTACGTTTTTTTTAATGGGAAGTTTAGAAGTTACATCATTAAAACTTTCAGCAAAATATCTTTATTAATTTTTTAGTAAATTTGAAAATAGCGTAAATCGTAGACAAATAGCCCCGGTCTCCCCTACTGAGTACAGTAAAAGATATGGTTTGTCACAGCGGATACATAATATAACAAATTGAAAACAAATCCTAAACCACTCAATTACCTTAAAAATAATCAGGCCAATATAAAATGTAGCCAAATGATGATCCACCTGAGGTGAGTCATGATTATAAAATTAACAGACACAAAGGTAAAATATGTACGCTGTCTATAACGGCTGGAGAATGACTGTCAGAAGTGTCAGTGTGATAAAAATGTCTAGGTCAAAGCATCGAAAAGGAGCGGAAAATAAATAAATAAATAAATGACTAACAATCAAGTCAAAGAATTAATAATAGAATC
>NW_011963462.1:0-3384 GCF_000949405.1 Vollenhovia emeryi
TATCAGTGCTTCCAGCGATTTTTGCTTTATGGCTTCTTTATCCTTCTTCTTTATGACCTCTTTATGGCCTCTACATCCACTTATCTAAAGAAGCCAGTTTTTACGAGTATAAAGGTTGACATATAATATATATTTTAATCAATGTTGTTACAATTGTATAAAATATAATATGAAATAGCGAACATGTTTCAGCACACAGTGCTTTCACATCAGCGCAAATTTATAATAAATTAAATAAAAATTATCTAGTACATAATTGTTGATAGATAATACATTGTAGATCAAGTTGATAGATAATACATTGTAGAACCGAACAAGATTAGTTAGAAGTTTAAAAAACGTTACTGAGATAAGTAGATATAACGGTTGTGGTCAGTGTTTTTGAGTAGATGTCAAATGATTGTTGTAAGTATGCATAGATATAGGAATCCAGAGATGGAGCGTTAGCTCGCGGGAGAAGTCATTGCGAGAGGGGCGACGAGGTAAAGTGTGCTTAACTCTCATTGGATGTCACCCTACTGGTCAAATAATCTTCTGAAGTTTTTAATTACTTCTGGCGACTTATAAGATTTCCTCTAGACACTTAATAGATTGATTCCATAAAGAAACATTTTCTGGCACATTATCGTTTTATTTCAACCATCCTATGAGCCACAAAATAGGTACTTTATACAATTTGGTACATCGAGCATTATTGCTATCACATCCAACCTTTCACGCGAAAAATCTTAATCTCTGTATTAACATACTACTAGACAATGCTTACCCTCTTCGTCTCATTTTCAGCAAAATTAATAATAGAATACATATTTTACAAAATAGACATAATCGAACAATTGATAACAATGATAAACCCGAAGAGACCAAAGAAAAAATTTTTAGTTCTCCCCTTCCTCAACTCAATCCAAAAACTGATTTAACCGTTAATTGACAAATCTAAATTTATATTAGGGTTCAGATATATAAATAAATTGGCCAGATTCATTGGTACACTGAAAGACACAATAAATATAAATTGAATACCACTAATGTCGTATATAAAATTCCATGCGCAGACTGTGATGCCTCTTACGTAGGACAGACAAAAAGGAAATTGCAGACAAAACTCAAAGAACATACTAACAATATTAAATCAGAACTATCAAAACACTCTATAATATCACAACATATACTCAAATTTAATCTTTGTTTCGATTGGGACAATGTTTCAGTTCTGGACAGAGAACCAAATCGGCGTAAGAAAACCATCAGTTAGATGATCCATATTAAAAATTAGACCAATGGAATTAACTTTCACAGTGAAAATCTTACTGCCTGACACACTGAAAATCTTAATGCCTCTTACACTGAATTTTTACAGTCTGTCTAAAATTAAAAGTAAATAGTTTAACCTATAAACAATACCAATATCAAATGACTATGCCTCAACCTTCGATTGCCTTCTAATATGATTCACTTCTTTTTGAGACGCGAAAGAGTCAAGAGCGATTTATAATATCATCTGACGAATCATCATAGCAGAAATGGTCAACAGATAATTAAGGTACCACACATTACATATCATACAAAAAATTTCGGTACCATAACTGTTCGTTTGTTCTATTGATTATGGAGATAATTTGAACAATTTCCTGAAACAACCTAACACAATTCTACGAGTATATAGCCCATTAACCTGATATAGACCGTTGCCATCATAGTTCTATATCTTTAGATGTAATTATAACATATTCATTAGAAATGTTGCCGCGCCGCTCCGTGCGCGGTGTATTTTCCCTCTTGCTCGCTCCGGAGGTGTTCTCTGACGAGAACCGAAGGGTTCTTTGATGGGATGTGGCTGGTCGGAGGTCACTCCAAAAAGGCACCGTTTAACTATCACTATGTAGCTTTATTCAACTGAGTGTTACACTGATGGTTTACGGCAGGCCGAAGGCCTGACGGACAAATGCTTAGAGCGTAAACGTATAGTATCGAATGACGCGTGATTGACAAGTGCCCCGATCTCGGGCTTTCCTCCGGTTTTAAACCCGATGATCGAGGCGTCAGCGTTCTCGGTACTCGATCGAGGTTTCTCGGTACTCGATCGAGGTTATGCGTAGTCGCTGACTTCTTCTCCGAATTTAATTAGGTTGCGCGGTCGGGCTTTTGTGGCTCGATCGCGCAATATGCTTACGCTAGTGTTATTCTAATTGCAGTAACACTGCTTGAGTGCCCTCGTTACCTCTTTCGGCAATCGGGGCACAACAGAAAAAATATAACTATCAATACTGTCAACCGAATAGTTCGTTAAACTTGGCCTCCTTATATACATTATTGTTGTTGTCAAACAGAATACGAGCGTTATCTTTTATATTATATAAATCTTGATTAAATGGCGCTTATATTTGGCATATTATTTTTACCTTTCTTAAAATCAACGCTAAGAAAAACCACAAGACCAATAATCGAAATCAAACTCAAATAGAGGAAAGTTCTGTATTATGAGATAGAATTTTAATACGAGATAGCAGGTTTTCAACGTCCAACTCAATCACAATTTTTTTTTCACAACGATTACACCATCTAACAATCAATTTGTCATTAAACAGATATCACTCCAAGGGCAATAAATTCATGGTGGAATAAACAGATGATCCGTATTAATTTAACAGAAACTCCGCTATCTCCTATTAAGATATCTAGTTGCTCATAATAGGGAACTTACATATAAAAGTAAACTTCCAGACATATAATCCAACGTTCAGATCGATTCTAATAATTGATAATCCAAAGAAAAAAACATTTCCTAGATCGATACCAAAAAATCGACAATCCAACGAAGATATTCTAAATCGACGCTAAAGATCGACAACCCAACGAAGAAAATAACTTCACAAGTGATATCACACCGCCACAAGCGGTAACAGCGGTTTTCCCGGCTCGCCTTATATGCCTCGGTAAACTAATCTTAAATACGAGTTAGCGTTGAGCATGTTCGCCGCGTAGTGGTGGCGTACCGTACTAGCGCCGTACCAGCGGCGTACTAGCATGCGCGAGTCTACGTCGAGGGAATATCGTAAGAATTTTCTCGTAAACTGTGTTTACGACTCAATGAGCCTACGATGTTTGTAAAATGTATTTTAATAATTACTTTCCATTAATTATTATAAATAAGTAGGTATACACTGTACAATGTATTCTACTAAAATAATATTATCGGTAGTAAGCAAGCACCGGTTAACTTATGAACATGACTTTAAATGGTTGGAATCTGAAATTTTATAATACATAATGAAAAACATACATATAAACGCGAAATTGGTGAGATGTTCTTCGTAAAAAAGCAAAAGAACGCTATCAACTTAAAAAAGGACACTAAAAATCTAAATTCCGTATATGATAAAG
>NW_011963463.1:0-3385 GCF_000949405.1 Vollenhovia emeryi
GTGTTGTACATGCTCCTCGCATTTTTCACGGATTCGCGGGAACCAATACGTACGTCGAATAGCGTCGATCATCTTACCAGGCCCGACATGGCCCATCTCATTATAATAACGGAACAGTACATGTCTCTCCATTTGTTCGGGTACAAGAAACATAAGGTTTGCGCCGTGCTTCTTATAAACTAATCCGTTACGCAATTCGTATTGTGGATCCTCGGTGGACTCGAGTCTCTTCGCGATATCCTTAATTTTGAGATCTCGGCTCTGCAGGACGATGAGATTCCACTCAAAGGGATTGTCGTCGACCAACAATACTCCGAAAGATCGGCTTAATGCGTCGACGTGAGCCATTTTATCACCGGCTCGATGTACCACCTTAAAGTCAAAACTTTGGAGCTCGAGACTCCATCTCGCTATACGAGCGTTAATGTCACGTTTCTCTAATGTCTGAGCGACGGCAACACAGTCTGAGACAATTACAAAAGTCATATCTTGCAAATAAATACGAAACCTCCGCACCGCATACACGATAGCCAGGGTCTCCAGCTCAAAGCTGTGGTACCGTGCTTCGACCTCGGTAGTCCGTCGGCTAAAATAAAATACTGGATGCATCCTGCTGTCACTCTGTTTTTGCACAAGAATTGCTCCGAACCCATGACTACTCGCATCGCAGTGTAGTTCCGTATCGGCTTTTGGGTTATATATGGCTAAAATTGGCGCCTCTACTAGCTTATTTTTTAACGTTGTGAATGAATTTCTCTCACACTCTCCGAATTCGAAAACAACATCTTTTTTAAGAAGACGATATAGCGGCCGCGCTATAAGAGAAAAGTCTTTAATGAATTTCCGGAAATACGAAGCCAATCCCACAAACGAATGGGTTTCCTTGACCGTTTTGGGTTCGGCGAAATTCTGCACCGCTCTAACGCCCCTATCGGTGGGCTGTATTCCCTCTTTCGATATCTTATATCCTAAATATTCAACCTCCGTATACAAAAAAGCACATTTCTCCAGTTTCAACTCGAGTTTGTTGCTAACTAAGATTGTAAAAACTTTTTTCAGAACGTCAATATGTGATTCTAACGTTTCGGTAGCAATTAGCATGTCGTCTATATAAACAACAACGTTGCCTCCTCCTATTAATTCTGACATAACCTCAGTCACAAACCGTTGGAAGGACTGAGGTCCTATCTTCAGGCCAAAAGGCATTCTTAAGAACTCGAATTGCCCCAATGGAGTTACAAATGACGTGTACTTTACCGATTCCGGTGACATAGCAACATGGTAGAAACCATCTTTGAGATCCAGTGAACTGTAAAAACATTTGCCTCGTAATGCATCCAACTGGTCTTCGATCAAAGGTAATGGATAATTGTCACGTGCCAAGACCTTGTTTAGTGCGCGATAGTCCACGCACATCCTAATATCTCCTGTTTTTTTCCGAGTTAGCACGATTGGAGAGGCATACTCTGAAACACTTTTCCTTATTATATTTCTTTGCAAGAGATCATCTAGAATTTGTCGAACCCTCTCTTTTTCTGCAAAACCTAACCTTCGAGGGCCGAATTGTATTGGCTTATCATCTTTTAGCATTAAGGTAGCCTCTACTTGTACCGCGGGGACCGCCGGTCTGTCGGGTTTTACGTAATAATCGAGAAAGGTATTCTCAAATAGCTTACTACTGTTCGGCGGAATCTCGCAATTTACGTTAACCTCAATGCAATTGGAATCATTACGAATAAGTAATATCTCGCTCACGGCTTTATCAAAAATCGGACTGTTTGTTAAACGATAATTGAAAGACTTTAACGCATCTCTGCCTATCAGTAATGGAACAGACATCGTGTCGTCCGATACTACGCCGATAGTTATCGGTTTGCTACATCCATCCATAGTAATATTAACCTGAACTATTCCTTTTACCCTAAGCTTGGAATTATTGACGCCCCGATATCTGGTCCATTCCCGTCCCGGTGTTTGCCACGCTTTACCGTCTATTAGACTTTCCTGAGTAAGAGTAATCGGGCATCCCGTATCCAGCCTGGCCATACATGAGAATGATGCACCTCCCTGAACCTGTACATTGGTCATCCTCTGGAATTCATCTCGAGGTTCCTCGTGTAAATCCACAAAAAGGATTTCGTCGTCCTCCTCGTTCCGGTCGTCGTCATCAGCTTCACTCCTCTCGGGTGCAGACTGTTTGCCTTCATCGACCAAACCCACTTGCCGGTCGGCCTTTCTGCTACTGGCACTAGTTTTCCTGTCCACGTTCGGCTCCTTAGTTTTCCTGTCCACGTTCGGCTCCTTAGGTTTCCCGTTGGCGGCAGGACAGTTCCTCGCATAGTGACCCGCCTCACCACACTGATAACATTTTGCAAGACCTCGGGTGTGTATCGCCAGACCATCTTTCGCGGCTATCTTCGACGGGGCCGTACTAGTCCTGACGCTCTTGATTCCTGGGTCTTCACGACGAGCCTGAAAAGCGTCTTCTAACGAAATTCGTTGAAACGCTTTCGTCAACTCCTGCACGGTAGAAAAAGAGTGCATCCTCGCCTGATTCCTTAAGAGCTTAGATGGTATTCCCTCGATAATATACTCAACTATTTCTTCATCTGCGATTCGAACTTTATTTCCCTTGATCACCTTATCGTGACAATAGTCATTGAACGATTCTTTCTTCTCCCATACTCGATTCTCGAACTGGCGCTTCCTTTCCAATCTACTCAGGGGCTGGTTGAACATTACGTCCATTTTCTCCAGCAGCCTTTCCACTTTCATTGACAAATGTTCGGCTAACGAAGAATACCAATCAGCTGCTTTCCCACGCAGCTTCGAGCCTACCAGTATCTTTGCGGCGTTTTCGTCAAGCTCGTACGTATCTCTGAGCAAATTAACCTGAGCCTTCCACCGCTCGAAATCCTCGCCTGAACCGTGGTACTCACTGAGAAGATCGCTGACGTTCTTTATATTCACAGTGGCTCGAGAAGCTGTGGATGAACTATTCCTCGGGGACGCTCGTAGTAAATCATTTTCTCGGCGTAACAGTTCAATCTCCCGTTGCATTATGTCGCGTTCTCTGGATAGCAATGCAAGTTCTCGTTGAGATAGATTTTCACCTACCGGTGGTATAACCTCGTCTGTCTGCTCAACCTCGTCCTCTTGATCGCCGTCCTCAACCGTATTTTCAGCAGATTGCTGGGCCGCCTCGATCATCCAGGCCCCAGTAGGATCGGCTTGCTGCATTCTTGCTATTAACTCAGCTTTACGTCCCGTTGTAGGCAGCTGATGTTGCCGCAGAATATTTCTGAGCTGGATCATATTAAGCGTACACGTCTCCATCCTAAGCACAATAGCCCGTATTTCTTCTTTATCACGCCCGTGCCTCTTT
>NW_011963464.1:0-3385 GCF_000949405.1 Vollenhovia emeryi
CGCCGATTGGGCTGGCGATCAGGATGATCGAAAATCAACCAGCGGTTATGTCATGCTGATGTGTGGAGGGCCCGTAGCATGGACGTCAAGGAAGCAATCCATTAATGCGCTTTCAACTCTTGAAAGTGAATATGTTGCAGCAGCGGCGGCAGTACAAGAAATAATCTGGATACGAGAATTGATTGCTTCGGTCAACGACATCAAGGAAGAGGCGATTGTGCTGCTGTGTGACAACCAAGGGGCTATCAAGTACAGCGAGAGCTCGCAACTACATCGTCGCACCAAACTTATTGATAACAAGTGGAACTTCGTCAAGGAGGAGGTCCAGAGCGGCAGAATAAAGATGAAGTATATTCCTTCGGAATATCAGTTGGCTGATATGCTAACAAAAGGACTATTTAAAGGATGATTTAATTCATTGAAAGAGTTATTGTCATTGCGCACTTAACTAAAGTAATAGTGGGAGTGTTGTAATATTGCTTAAGTTACATTGCGCCATCTGAGATTCCCTAGACATACGTTTGATTGAGTTTAAGTAGTTTCCTGGCTTGTTTATTTTTCTTTTCCATGTCTAGGTTTGACACACTGTGTGTGCTCACTCTCTCTTAGCCAGTTGCTTTTCCGTTTCCGTTTCACTGTACTGTTGTTCGGATTTCCATGCACTTACACGCTGTAACACTCACGTTTTCTCTTATACATTCTGAATGTTACAATTCTGTGGTTAATACCGTTCCTGTACTACCTGAGTTGCTCATTAAAGCACATATATTGCTGTAAGTAAATTAGCGAGTTTATTTGGTTGCTGCCCGGATAAAATAACAACAGTAAGATTTCTGATGGATAAAAATGGTCCTTTTCTCGCGATTGCGCTTGATCTCCATTCCAACGAAGATTTCGGCCTTTCCTTCGGTTATTTCGAATTTCTCGCGAAGAGCGCTGAATATATTAGCCAATGTTTCCTTTGAGGATGCAAATATAAGTCCATCGTCTACGTACAGTGCGATGTAAACCTTTTCTTTATTAAAAACGCCGTAGAATACGCATTGATCTCCCTCGCTGGCTTTGAAGTTAATCTCTTCTAAGACATCCTTGAATCTTTGATTCCAGCATCTGGCTGCTTGCTTCAGGCCGTATAGAGGTCGATTCAATTTGCAGACCTTGTTTTCATCAATTATGATTCCTTCGGGCGTTTGCATGTATATATCTTCTTCCAATTTTCCGTGTGGAAAGGCGGTTTTTACATCGAATTGTCCGATTTATAAATCTTCAGTTGCAGTAATTGCCATTAGCACTCTCACCGAGTCATATCTGACGACTGGTGAAAATATTTCTTCGAAATCGGTTCCGGCCTTTTGTGAAAAGCCTTTCGCGCACAGTCTGGCCTTGAATCGAACCTTACCTACTGATGGGTTCTCTTTCACCTTGAACGCCCATTTACATCCTATTGGATTACAATCCAATGGCTTCAGTACTATTGTCCATGTATTGTTTTTCTCGTGTGCGAGAAACTCCTCTTGAATAGCTGACTTCCAGTTCATGGATTCTTCTCCCGAGACTGCTTCTTGATATGACATCGGCTCGTTGAACAGAGAGAAACATGCTTCGTATCTGAACGGTGTTTTTATCGAATCTCTTTTTCGTAGATTGTATCTGTCTTTTCTGTTTGAGTTCCCGTTACTGCCGGTATCTTCGATCCCTTCCTCAGGTTCGTTCTCGCGCTCTTCATCAGAATGCCCTTCTTCGGCTCTACAGGGCGTGTTTTTCTTGAGAAGATCGTCTGCGGATGCGATGTCCTCATTCTCATTCGTTGACACGACGATTCGGCTTTTCTCGTTCTCAGTATCCAGAACTGAACTCTCGTTCACAATCACATCTTTGGCTGCAATGATCTTATTGGTCGCCGGATTATAAAGCCGATAATTGGCAGACTCGTGATGATATCCAATCAACGTGAGTTTCCTTGATTTTGGATCCCATTTCTTGCGCTGTTCCTTTGGGACGTGAACATAGGCGTCGCTGCCGAAAATTCTTATATGGGATATATCGGGTTTCTTCTTGTACCATTTTTCGAAAGGTGTGATGTTTTCTATCTGAGACGAGAGACAACGATTCAACGTATAAACTGCGGTACTTACTGCTTCGGCCCAAAGTTTTGTTGGCAGTTTCTTTGCGGTCAACATAGTGCGGGCGCTTTCGACGATCGTGCGCATTTCTCTCTCTGCGCGTCCGTTTTGCTCGTGTACGTATGGTGCTGATGTTTCCAACGTGATGCCTCGCGACGCCATGTACCTAGACATCCTGTCGTTTCTGAATTCGGTTCCGTTATCGGATCTCACAGTTTTTATCCTTCGTCCGAACCTGTTGAAGATTAATTGTTCGTATTCCTTAAATTTTTCAAATGTATCGTCTTTATGGCGTATAAAATAAACATGACGGAAACTTGAATGGTCGTCCTTAAAAAGAAGAAAATATTTTGATCCGCCTATGGAATCTTCCGACATAGGACCGCATAAGTCAGTATGAATGAATTCGCCTGCTTCAGTTTTCCTCTTTTGCTCCTTTGATTTACAGGGTAGACGATGCTGTTTCCCGAGCTGACAACTCTCGCAAAAGAACTCGTCGACGTGTGATAGTGATAGATACTCCAGATGAGAAAAGGTTTCTTCGCAGTGATGGGATGTAAAGAATGTTTTCTAATTTACCATCGAGCCATTTATTATTAACTAACCTTTTGAGTAGGGGTATATAGGGATTTCTAACCCAGGAGCTCCGAGGGGGGAGCGGGGCGCGGGGAGTACTCCGTGGCGAGGGGGAGTGCGGGGAGGGGGGTACTCCGCGGCGAGGAGACCACGATCTAGATGCTGACCTGTCATTTTTGACACCTGGACGGGTATGAGTCACGGGGTCAAGCGCCGAAACCTGGCTGATGACTTTCTTATCAAGGTGAACGATGTCGAGGAGTTCCGCGTTTATTATTCCGCAGCGCTTGGCTATCCGCGGGGAGCGGGGAAGGAGATATCGCGGGGTGGACCACGACGCTATGCGATCCGCTGCGCGGGGAGGTCCGCGGCGCGAGGCAATCCGCGACACATGCATGTAATAGATATCATCGGAGATGCCTTTGATTAGCGCCGATACCACGGCTGCGCGCATCCATGGCATGAGTCGCGGGGTCAAGCGCCGAAACCAGGCTGCTGACAGCGACTTTTTATGGTATATAAACGGTCCGAAAGCCCGCTGTACCACAGTAGGAGATTTTATACGAGATCGAGAACTAAACCTCAGAGTTTCAGTCGCCGCCGTCGGAGTGAGTCGATTTCATCGGTGTTTTCAACACAGTGTTGGAAGAATGAATCAGTACGTTCCTCTGAGTATATCATGCAAA
>NW_011963465.1:0-3386 GCF_000949405.1 Vollenhovia emeryi
CATACATACATATAACTTTGGTCTGATGAGGTTAAAGTATAAAGTAAATTATTTGAATTTGCTATTTCAATGTTTTGTGGGTGAGATAACGAATCAGGAATCAAATTTTGCGTAGGGAGCAAATCAGTTAATGAATTAGTAGAATCAGATTGCTGTTTCCACTGTTCAACGATTTGAATAATTCGCCGACGTCGTTGCCGACCACAAACTTCAAAATTACTTTTTCGTTTACGTGATTCCATCTATAGAAGAAAAATTATTTCTTATATTGAGAAAAATTACTTCTTACAGATATCAGAACATGAAACCTTATATGAAATTTATTATTCTAGACTTTTGTTTTTCGTTTTGCTTTGAAAAAATAATTCTTTTGCTTTAGTCATTAAAAAATTACGAAGGGCTAAATAGCTTACTCAAACTACCTAGTCATAGTAAAATGTTATGTATATGTAAGTTATAGTAGAAAATTAAACCTACTAAAATTATTTGTTATTTTTTCGTGCCTATTATTTCCAAAAACATTTTTTGTTTTGACAACTTTTGAGATAATATCAAGAACAAAATAAATCACTCCAGCGTAAAGTACATTAAGAAAATTAATAATTTGCATGACTTTCACACAAACATCAAAATGTTTCCTGAATTGTTTTTTGAATATATTTTGAAATAGCAAGAATAATCTTAACAGTCGCCAGAAGTAATTAACAAATTCAGTCATTTTTAATGACCGTATCTGGCAATTAAAATTCTTATTGCGAAAAATATTACCCCAGCCAGGATTCGAACCTGGGACTTCCCTCAATCCGTAGTAAGACGCCCGTCACGGATTTTAATTGCCAGATACGGTCATTAAAAATCACTGAATATTTTGAAATATTTTAGAAATATTATCAAACAAATTAATAAAAATCTCAAAATATACTTTAAATTTATCTGAACTCTGAACAGAACACGTGAGAAATTTGTATTTGCTATTATGAATATTGTATTTGTTATATCACATACAGGATTAAGATAAGTCTGAGTCTCTATATTTTAAGTAATTCTTTTTGGTAAAACTTCATAAACACGGACCCAGCCCCAATGACCTTGACCTTGGCATATGTTGTCAAGGTCACCTTACTGACAATGAGTGACCTTCAGAAGGTTTTAGCCGTCGCTCGTTGTTTGTTAAAAAGTTATAAAGAAAAGAAGTTTCGCAAATGCTATGTAGTTCACGATATCATGTACGTTTAGGATGGCCTCACGTGGAAAGTTTCTGACCATATACAATTCAAAGAATGTATAAGTGTCATTGAGTAATAGTTTTCGAGAAAAATGATGGAGTCTAAATCTTATATCTTTTTAACGAACCAGTTGCAAGTGTCTTTAGCACGGCGCGCTGCGCGCGCCCCACCCCCTCCGCGCCCCTTCCAACCCCTCCCCCTCCCCCTCCCCAGCCCCTCCGTTTTGTGTATAATTTTTATGTGTGTATAAGAGAGGAAGCAGGTGGGACGGGGGTGGAGGTGGGGACAGGGAGGAGAGGAGGGGTGGGGAGGGGGAGGGGGAGGGTGGGAAGGGAGAGAGGGAGGGTGGGGAGGAAGAGGGCGTGGGCGGAGGTGGTGGTGGGATGGGGGGTGGGGCGCGCGCACAGTGGTGCCAAAACGCATATCTTCGGAAAAAATTCAATAACTTTTTACTCACATATGATAGACTTATGATTCTTTTTTAACTTAAAAGTAATATTTTAACAATTCGAAAAAAGCACTTTAAATAAAATTTTTAATTATGATTGCAGAAGAAAGAGTAATACAAACAAGTAAATAACAGTTCTATTTACTGATTATTTTGCAAAAGTTTTCTTACCTTCACGTAATGATAAAACATTTTTCGAAAATCTTTTTCATGAACTAAATATGTACAGATTAAACGAAACTATTATTTAATGAGCTATTTTTACTTTCATATGTAGCTATGCCACTAATCTTCTTAGAATGATGTATAAATTCAACAATTCTGATACATAATTTTTGTTCTCAGCTTTTTGTGCTTCTTCAGATAGACAACCAACAGTTTACTGTTACAATTATGATTTTATCATCAGGAAAAAGAACTTTGTGGACAATAACTAGCATGTAGTACCATCCATATAAGTCGTTAGTCGACAAATAATTAGTCGTCATTTATATTTCCACAACCTTGCCTCACCATGTCTATCCTTAAACCAGTGCGAGATTAGAATTTTTTCTTTATTCTCCTTTTGCTTTCTTCTCTTTCAATTTTTGTTTCTTTGTTAGTTGACCATTTCTTGAACGACAAATTGTACGCGACATGAAGAACACATTCCATTTTATATCATTACATCATTATATGATTTCTGATAAATTCGGTTCAACTCATTCATCTCTCGAGGTCGCTTTACAAATATAACAAGTCGAAGATGACTTGGTATCAGTGAGAAACTGAGTTGTTTTTCCGTCGATCATGGTGCACAATAATTTATGCTCGATTTTGAACGTACGTCCAAACGTAATCACTGTTGACTAACGCAAGTTCGAAATTTGATCTTCTATGTATTGCACAGTTTTTTTGGTCAATTCGGGTGTTTCTTTAGCAAATTCAAACTGAATTGGTCTACATAGTCTTGGAGATGATGGGCGCGAATTTTGCCAAAATTGTTTCATGCTGTTATCATTTGAAACTAGTTGAATTGGCACTGTAGATACCAAGTACATATATGCATCAGAAACATCTCTAACATTTTCTGAAAATTTCTGCTTAAATTAACTTTGACCAGAAGTGCCATCACATCCCCATTTGGAAATTAAAACTAATTCCTCTTTATCTATTTGTGAAACGGTCTTTTCATCGAAACTTTGAAAAATTTTCTGTACAGTACGATTTAATAAATTTTATATATCTATTTCGGCTTTAGTTTCCGTTATTTTTATTTCTTGAGGATAACATTCCTTCTTAGCTTCTAAAACTTTTTTATAAGTAAGCAAAATATCAATTCCGTTTCTTTTCAATGTTTCACGAATAACCTCATATTGATATTTTGTTAAGTCTGCATTTGTAAACATTGATAACGCTTCATCAACAGCTATACATTCTTGCTTTGTATCTGTATCAGCTCCATTTTTGACAGCCAAATTTAGCTATTCCATTGGGAAAGTTTTTCGAAGATACTCGGCCTTATACCTACAATCTAAGTTCAATAATTTCAATTTCAATTCATATGCATAAATATTTGTCAAATTGATATCTTTATAATAAAACGGTATTTCGAAAAATCATAGATACATTTCATACATGTATAAACACATGTACATAATGCACGCACACCTGTTTTTCATTGGTACCACTTAAAATGTATTGAATATTATTATATTTATATATACTATTTA
>NW_011963466.1:0-3387 GCF_000949405.1 Vollenhovia emeryi
AAATTTCTAATTTTTTTATATTTTTCCTTCTTGCTAGATTTCCTTCGAAAAACATGTCACAAAATTTAATTTTAAAAACCAAATTGATATAATATTCTCTAATAAATCAATTTCATACGCGTTTCGATGATTTCGAAATTACGTGTTCCTTATTTTGGTGTAGAAAACAACATGTTAAAAGTTCGTCAAAATCGGAAGGGGGCACTTGATGAGGTTTCCTTAAGATTAAGATCCGCATCTATGATTCTCAACGCCTTTTTCGTATATCAATTGGTTTTTAACTAAATATTAATTGTATTTGAGTATAAAAGTGTTTAATTTTATTGATAACATTCACCAAGTTTCATATATAATTTTACTAATTATATATGCTATAATATATATACATACCTGGAAGCGATTATATTGGCTACGACATACCACCATCTTTAGCGTGACTTGAAGAACTGCACAAGAGAGACAAACCGATTTTGCTAAAATTTCGGGATCATCGTGATATTCGTAAATTGAATTTAGTAACGGAAACAATAGTAAGATACTACTGAGGTAACACATGCACCACAAAATTTTGAATAAAGTAACATCAAATTTTGTTGCATTCAATGATGGTGGCCAAGCACTTGCTAACGCCACACTAATTTTTGTAAAAAATATAACTTTAATTGGTGTCATTTTCAATATTATTGTAATAGTACAATTAACATACACATCATCTTTGTAGAAAATACGTTCGTTGACTATTTTGTGAAAAATTTTTCTTGTACCCTTTACTGTTATCAGTTTGTAAATAACCTTTAACGTAGTACTTTGTGTAATTATAAAAGCGAAAGGAAGAGAGAGTTTAACAAGAATCAATAATAAACTATAAGTAGATTCACACAAACATATTTTACTTTCTGTTTAAAGCTTCCACTATTCTTTATTTTTACAATGCTAACAATCACGTAAATTTTCAATTTTTACATCAATAACAATTTTACATTTTTATAAATTAAAAATGTTTCGAAATTTTCATTTATTGATAAAAAATCAAATATAATTATACAGATGTCGATTTTGATACGCGCTGTAACTTCAAGTAGAGCCTTACGAAGGCAAACTTATTAATAAATCAGTTATTCGGTTACGTACTGTACAATTATTCCCATATAATGATACCCTAGTTAGGTTGTATCCATGTGTGAAAATAATAACAGGTTATACATCGAAGTAGTTGAAACAATGATAAGACGTAACTGACAATATTGAACTACCTTGGAGTTCTTCACTTAAATCATTCTCTTAATATTATCTACACGCGGCGTTAGCAGATATTCGATTGCGAAGAATGTAAAATATAATACATATGGTATGTATAATATATAAATACGTGTGTAAAAGGTCGTATACATATAATTGAAATAAATAGATTATTTTCAATTTTGCTGGGATAATCGTTTTGGTAATACTTTAGTATAGCTCTAGCACCTCAAAAATCAATTAAATTAGTCTCATACGACGCGTTTTTGAACGAGAAACAAATTTTTTTCTGAGGCAAAATCGTCGCTCTGCCCCGCAAAGCGAGATATTAATTGTTAAAGAGCGACGATTTTGCCCCTGGCAAAAAGTTGTTTCTCGTTCAAAAACGCGTCGAATGAGACTATTTTGATTGATTTTTGAGGTGCTGGAGCTATACTAAAGAACTACCATCGTTTTTAAATAAATTGCTGATGTACCAATTATATTATTTATATTTATACTAGATGTAAATGAGTTATTAATTAAATGTTAATTAAGGGGGGGTTACACCAGTCTAAAATTTAAAAAATACAAAATTTTTTTCGCTAAAAGTGTACTTTATAGTGTTAAGAATAAGATATAGGGGAAATCCGTGTATTTTGGATCACCTAAGAATAAACTTGAATAAATCTCGTCAGGATGAATATTAAGGAATAGCACTTTTTTAAAGGAAAGTACTAAATAAGAAGCATTGAATGTCAGTATTGAATTTTATTAATACATGCAAACTTTTTCATAAAAAATTCTTAAAAAATAAAGCAATGTCCGTGTAACGCGGACCATAGGCGTATAATGTGGACCCAGTAATTGTGTTGGACCGAAGTAAAAAATAATTTTTTCATTGCCTTAGTATTAATAATATGCATTGCGTTATTAAATTCTATTACCTTATGTATAAATATTAGGTTAAAAATAAAAATATTAGATTAAAAAATAAAATATGAAAAATTAAGGCAGCGTAATATTATAGAAAATAAAATTTAAAAAGATTAGAAAATATTTCTAAAATATATTATTACAAATAGAAGTCACATATATAATATAGCATGTATTATTAGTTAGTTCAGTGCAGTTTTCACAGGACCATCCTTTATATTTTTCGCAGTAAATCCAGTCATCCTGATAAGATTCTCCACATATGAGATAACAAGTCTCATTTTCTTTCGAAATGTCTTGCTTTTTATTGATCTTGGCTTTTGTTTTCCCAATTTCTCTCTTTTTCTTTTGTTTAGATGTTTTTTATTTTGATTTGCAATTTTTTATTTTTTTAGCGTGTTCTTATGAGGATTTGCAGTCAGGACTATTCCAGATGCTGTACACTTTCGAGTTTTTCTTTTCAAACCATCTACACTTATAATTGGAATGGGACTGATATCCTGAACTATAATAAAATATAATTTTTGGGTTTATCCGAGGACTGAACTGGAACGTAATTTTCAAACGTATGCGAGAGTCCTAGAGTTGCGATATCAGTTGCAGCACTTGCAGACGTTGTATCCTCATTCTGCCGAGTTTCAGGTCGATCGGTGACCACTGACGGAGCAAAATCAGCATCAGTAAAAATATACCGATCTGTTGGCCATAATGTTGCTCGATATTAATGGCCGTTTCCATAGTTGCTGCCTTTGGGAACGCTGTTCCCACCAGGGACGCTATGTGTTCTATTGTCAGTCTCTTCCCAGGATTTTCTCTTAATTTTGCTGCGATTGCTGATCCCATGTACAGTCGGGAGCACTGAGGTTGCGACACTTTTTTTTGGATAAGTTTACGAACGCGCAAAAAAATTCAGGATGCGAATCACTGTCCGCGCTCATGCGCGGTGAGTGATCATGGTGCTGTCAAATTTGTGTATACAATGTGTAACATAAATTTATATGCCGTGGTAAATCCATAATAAATAACCTGATTATTCAGTTGATTCGTGTTAACTCGCTGTAGGATCAGATCTTTCGCCATTTGTCTCTTGGTTATACTAATGAATAATGTGGGATTATTTCTAAATACAAAATAAAATAAATATAATAAATATAATAAATAAATTAATTAATTTTAATTAATTTAAATAAATAAATAAGTAAATAAATTAATTAATGACATTAATTAAATAAA
>NW_011963467.1:0-3387 GCF_000949405.1 Vollenhovia emeryi
AAAAATTATTTGTCTTATATTTTCTTTCGTCTTTGTAAAAAAATTTTCATGTTTATTATAAAATCAATAAGGAATATAAATCTGGACTATTAAAAATAATCAAAAATTTAAATAGTAAGAATTCTTGATTACTTATTGATCTTATGCCTAAAACTCTAAATTTCTGGAATAAAAAAATTTAAAGTTGTAGACATAAAATCAGTAAGTAATCAATAATTCTTACTATTTAAAATTTTAATTGTTTAATATTGAAAACTTAATTTTAATAAAAAACGCTACAGTACGATTGAGCACCACTATGATTCTACTAATTCAACAGTGAATATTGAAATTCACTGAATAATTCAGTGACTAGCCACTGATTATCAGTGGTATACTTATCACTATTTGAAATAGTAGTTATACACTGATAATCAGT
Organism: Vollenhovia emeryi; assembly: GCF_000949405.1. Lineage (NCBI taxonomy): Eukaryota > Metazoa > Arthropoda > Insecta > Hymenoptera > Formicidae > Vollenhovia > Vollenhovia emeryi. The sequence goes on from NW_011963467.1 coordinate 419, forward strand.
GATTTTTCACTAATTCATTTTTAGAGAGTCAGCAATATCCTTAACAGTCAATCGACGATCTTCCATCACAGTTTGATGCAGCGACCATTTCGTCAGTTGTAGCGGTTTTCGGGCGCCCGGAACGTTCTTCGTCTAAAATGCTCGTACGACCACGTTTGTATTCGGCCACCCAATGTTTGACCGTTGTAAATGAAGGGGAGGCTTCACCGTATACAGAGTCTAACTTAGCTTTTATTTCCTGAGTCTTTTTCCCTTTTAAATAAAGGAATTTTATCACTGCGCGATATCAATACTCGATTTTCTCCATTGTTGACAGACAATGTCAGCTGACAACTTTGGAAGAGTGCCATAGACAAAGTAATGATCAGAATGACTTGAAATTTTTACGGTTTACATATGTCAAGGTCATCTATCGGACGGCGAAAGAAATTTTTTCTACAGTTACTTTATGTCGATGAGGCCGGAAACTTTTCAAATGACCCTCGTAGATATCACCGGGATGTCTTTGATTAGCGCAGACACACAGCTGCGCGTATCCATAGCACGAGTCATGAGGTCAAGCGCCGAAACCTGGCTGCTGACGGCGACTTCCTTATCAAGATGCATGATGTCAGAGAGTTCCGCGTTTATACTAGCACCTACTAAGTTACATGTAATACATATCGTCTCGACACCTTTTTTAATAGCGCGAACATCTGAGTAGTATTGGGTGTACAAATTAGTTCGGTCCGTTTTTTTGTGTTTAAAAATGCATTTATTTAAAAATAAAATAAATGAACAGATCAATTAAAGTATTGTCCATTGCTGGCTACTACTTTTGCCCATCTCTCAGGCAATTTTCGAATTCCATCTCGAAAAAATGACTCGTCTTTTGAGGTGATCCAAGTGTGGAGCCAATTTTCGATTTCTACGAAAGAATTGAACCGGTGACCTACCAAATCGTGCTGCATCCTTCGGAACAACCAGTAATCAGAAGGAGCAATGTCCGGGGAATACGGCGGGTGCGGTAAAACATCCCATTTGAGCGTTTCCAAATATTTTTTGACGACTTTTGCGACATGAGGCCGAGCATTGTCATGAAGAAGAATAACTTTATCATGTCTTTGCTCGTATTTCGACCGTTTTTCTCGCAATGCACGGCTCAAACGAATCAATTGTAGCCGATACCGATCGCCCGTAATGGAATCGCCAGGTTTCAGCAGCTCATAGTAAACAACACCCTTTTGGTCCCACCAGATACAGAGCATGATCTTCGAACCATGTACGTTCTGCTTTGGTGTTGATGTTGAGGTCGATGGTAACGATTGACCGGGCTTAGCGTAGTATTTTTTCTTTTTGGGGTTGTCGTAGAATACCCACTTCTCATCTCCAGTTACAATCCGTTGCAAAAACCTTTTCTTTGTTGCCTTTGAATAAGCTGCTCGCAAGTGAAAAATCGCCTTTCAACGTCTCTCGGTTTCAGTTCATAAGGCACCCAATTTCCTTGTTTTTGTATTATTCCCATGGCTCTCAATCATACGGAAACGGTTTGTTGAGTCACTCCCAATGATTCTGCAAGCTCCTCTTGCGTTTGACTCTGATCTTCTTCGAGTAATGCCTCTAATTCTTTGTCCTCAAATTTTTTTGGCTGTCCAGAGCGAGGATTGTCTTCGACGCTGAAATCTCCATCCTTGAAACGTCGAAACCATTCCCTACATGATTTATCAGTTGGAGCAGCGTCACCATAAACTTCGACAAGCATTCGATGGGCTTCAGCTGCACTTTTCTTCCAATTAAAGCAGAAAATTAAAACCTCCCGCAAATGCTTCTTGGTTAACACAAAATTCGACATTTTCAACACTGTAAAAAACAAGGCTTTTGAATGAAACTGAAAGCGATATAAACTGAATATTATTGGCAGATGTCGAACCTCTCTGAAACCGCCAAAATCGGCTGTCACTATGAACCATTCATAACAGCCGGAGCCCTCTTTTGAAAACGGACCGAACTAATTTGTACACCCAATACATTGTGATAATATCTACCACAAATTATTGCCCATGTTTTCAACTGTACTAGTACAGTTTTGTGGTAGATATTATTTGCCTTCTCATTCAATACTATTTTTGGTAAAACTTTGTAAAACTTTGTAAAATTTTGTAAAACTGGTCTTCGGCTGGAGAATATTATAATAATTGTAAGTTAAATTTTGCGCATTTTAATCGTCGTAATTAGTTTATATCAGCGAAACTTTGATAAATCGATAGCGTCTCACGTGTAAGAATTTACGCATAAAGGAAAATGGAGCGCGTACTCGAGAACGCGGTTTGAAGCTGACCTGCGAAATGAGGGATTTTATTTTCGAAGGCATTTTAACGTCGCTCCCAACGGAATGGCTAAGCCGTTTGGTGTGCCTCCTGATAACCGCCCGTCCCCCCCGGCTCAAAAGATCTTGTCGGCGTTTCCCATGCAATAATAATTCATGGTATACATGCGCGCGGGGTGCCTCGGCGATCCTTTCTCAAGGAATAGCCATGAATGCCGACCTACATTAATAACCATATTTTTGCACCCCACAATGAATATTAATTGTCTCCCGTTAATTATTGTTCTCTTTTTTCCTTCTCAGCTTATCTCACAGATAGCATTAGCCGTCTCGCTTCCACCTTTAGTCTTAAGTGGCATAGCCCAAGCATGCTTGCTCAACACATCGATGACGGTGAGTATGTAGTGGTAACCTCTGTTGAAACGTGAGTATGCATACATGTCTACGATGTCGGCCTGCCACAGATCATCGTATCCTCGAACTATGACGCGTCTTCGCGGAAAATTCTTTTCTCACCGAAGCATGCAGCTCCTCGATGAGTCTTCGTTTCTCGGACTCGTTACATCCATTAGATTTTAACGATCTCATGTCTCGGCGGTACAACCATCGACGTAATGATACGCACAAAAAGGGTACCGTGCGATATATGTTTTTAACAGCTCCG
>NW_011963468.1:0-3387 GCF_000949405.1 Vollenhovia emeryi
GTCTCTACAAAAATATCTTCTCTATAAAACTATCTTCTCTACAAAAGTAATGATATCAACAAATTGCGCCAAATAAAACAGCGGATATTTATACAAACTAGTTGCTTTAGCATTAGTTTTTTATTAAAAAATGTTATATTTCTTAAAAATTCAAACTAAAGATTTTATTGGAAAAAATAATCGAGTTAATAATAAAACACCGATGAAAAGAATAGCAACTGTTTAGAAATTTAGAAACTCTGTATCTGTTCAGGCGAATTAAGGCGTGTGTCTATGACGCTAGTACTTGGTCCAAGTTCTAGTTTTGAGGAATGCGTAGCCAATCAACTTACAGCTTTTGTGGGACAGCTACATTGATTGGCTACATATTTCGTGGAATTAGAACTTGGACCAAGTACTAGCGTCATAGACGCACGCCTTAATTCGCCTGAACAGATACAGAGTTTCTAAATTTCTAAACAGTTGCTATTCTTTTCATCGGTGTTTTATTATTAACTCGATTATTTTTTCCAATAAAATCTTTAGTTTGATTTTTTAAGAAATATAACGGTAATTATGCATAAAAGGGGCCTCCTCTCCGATTTGCTTCATTTTTAAATATGTTGTTGGGGATGTCTTCCCGAGTCATTTCATATATATATATATAAGGGTCGGACTCAAATAGTTTCGGAGATACAGGCTGAGAAAGGATCCAAATAATAAATACTCGTATATTTCCTAACTCGTACTTCCGCCGAAGAATAATTCTTCCTTCCCGCGGTAAAGTTGATTAAACACGTATGTCGCAAGTGTTTTTGGCACGGCGCGCTGCGCGCGCCCCACCCCCACCCCACCACCACCTCCGCCCACCCCCTCCCCCTCCCCACCCCTCCTCTCCTCCCTGTCCCCACCTCCACCCCCGTCCCACCTGCTTCCTCTCTTATACACACATAAAAATTATACACAAAACGGTGGGGCTGGGGAGGGGGAGGGTGGGGAGGGGAGGGGGAGGGGTGGGGCGCGCGCAGCGCGCCGTGCTAAAGACACTTGTGGCGAAAATATATGAAGACTTTCAAACGTAAACAAACAGGGACTACCGCACCTCTCCGCATGCAGGGATGGGTGGGGGTGGCTCTCGGTATGCGTGGAATGTTACAAACCTATATTATCTCCGAAACGTAAACAAACAGGGACTACCGCACTTCTCCGCATGCAAGGATGGGTGGGGGTGGATCTCGGTATACGTGAAATATTACAAACCTATATTATTATTTGTAACCTTTTTCAGCCTGTATCTCCGAAACTATTTGAGTCCGACCCTTATATATATATATATATGAAATGACTCGGGAAGACATCCCCAACAACATATTTAAAAATGAAGCAAATCGGAGAGGAGGCCCCTTTTATGCATAATTACCAATATAACATTTTTTAATAAAAAACTAATGCTAAAGCAACTAGTTTGTATAAATATCCGCTGTTTTATTTGGCGCAATTTGTTGATATCATTACTTTTGTAGAGAAGATAGTTTTGTAGAGAAGATATTTTTGTAGAGACGATATTTTTGTACAGAAGATTTTTGTGGAGACACTATTTTTGTAAAGAAGATACTTTTGCAGTAAAGATATTTTTGTAGAGATTATACTTTTGCAAAAAAGATAGAGTAACAAAATATATTCGGTTGAATTGGAGCTTAGACTTGGTGCTTTAAAGACTACCTTACTGAACAACTGTTTCCCTAATCAGCTTATTGACAAACGTATTATTAATAACAGATAAAAACAAATACGACATTAAATGTATTTCTAACAGTAAATTTGACATTAAATCATGCATAACCATACCTTACATTGAGAGCACTAGTGAAGTGATTCGCCATACTCTACGAAACAAAGGTTTAAATACAGACTTCACAGTCCCTAAAAAACTAAACAGAATAATAAAAAGAGGAAAAGATCCACTATGCGACTCCAAAAAAAACCGGAACAGTTTACAGATTACATTGTAATAGCTGCAACGCATCCTACGTTTGCCAGACCAAAAGACATCTAAAGACGAAAGTCAAAGAGCATTTCAATCATATTAAAAAAGATGAGAAAAACCACTCGGTCATCAGCAAACACCGCACATCGCTCGGGCATGATTTCAATTGGTCTTCTCCAGATATTTCACATTGTGAAAAACATACGAGAAAGAGAGAAATTGCCAAAGTGTTATACATTAAAATAGATACATTAAAATAGATTCTAACACTTAAAGAAAAAACCGAGAATCGTTTATGATTCTATTATTAATTCTTTGACTTGATTGTTAGTCATTTATTTATTTATTTATTTATTTCCCGCTCCTTTTCGATGCTTTGACCTAGACATTTTTATCACACTGACACTTCTGACAGTCATTCTCCAGCCGTTATAGACAGCGTACATATTTTACCTTTGTGTCTGTTAATTTTATAATCATGACTCACCGCAGGTGGATCATCATTTGGCTACATTTTATATTGGCCTGATTATTTTTAAGGTAATTGAGTGGTTTAGGATTTGTTTTCAATTTGTTATATTATGTATCCGCTGTGACAAACCATATCTTTTACTGTACTCAGTACTTGTGATCTTGTTTCATATTACATATTGTATTATTTTACCCATTTTGATTGTCTATTAATTTAACTTGTATTATTTAATTTGTATCTTCGACAAGTCTGTAATCCCGATCATCGGTTTGTTCATTTTAGAATGTGCTTGGAAAGGACGAAAACCCTTCCCAGTGAGAAATGATTCGTCGATCGATGTCGAAATGATGTCGACTCGACGTCAATTTGACGGTGTCGATGTCGATTCGATATCGTTTCGACACCGATCGACGAATCATTTCTCACTGGGTTGGTCGAAACGTCGCACTGTATATGTTTTTATTTAATTTATTAAACATGTTTAGACAGATTTATTTATTTATGTGCCACGGTCGATTAAACTTTTTCATTGATATATATTATTGACAACCTAAAGAGATTATTATCTTTGATCATATTAGTTAGTTGAATAAGTCCCCGCCCCACCTCCAGGAAAGGCGGTAGGCAGCTAACTTTTGCGGAATTGTCCCCTTGAAAATATTGGGAGTTTATTTGGAACATGTTTTTGTATAATGCTTATATTATATTTCCATATATTTTGCAGTCTAAAGTTAAAACTCCCTCCCTATATATATATGTATGTAGGTACATATGTACATATACATATTATCTCCGGTGAAAAAACAATTGGATTGTATAATACTCGTATACTTGCATCACGAAAAGGAGAGCGAGCGAGAGAGAGAGAGAGAGAGAGAGAGAGAGAGAGAGAGAGAGAGAGAGAGAGAGAGAGAGAGAGAGAGAGAGAGAGAGAGAGAGAGAGAGAGGA
>NW_011963469.1:0-3388 GCF_000949405.1 Vollenhovia emeryi
AGAGAGAGAGAGAGAGAGAGAGAGAGAGAGAGAGAGAGAGAGAGAGAGAGAGAGAGAGAGAGAGAGAGAGAGAATCAGAATCAGAATCAGAATCAGAATCAGAATCAGAATCGTTATTTATTACACGCTCTGGGACAAGTCCCCTAAAGCGTGAGAATGTAATAACAAAAATACTATAAAAGTAAGACTATATGTAAGAGCGCAATTTACAAATTATTTATAAGAGTGAAATTACTATAAAAGTATGACTGTAAGTGAGATCGCAGTTTACAAATATTTACAAAAGTGAAGTTTCTATGAAAGTATGACTGTAAGTGATCGCAATTTACAAATATTTATAGGAGAAAGAGTGAGCATGATTATGAAGGTATAAAGTGTGTATTATACATATAAAATGAAATGAAAAACAGAATCGATAAATCCCACCCGATGTGCCGATTACCATTTCGCATAATAATCTGTAGACAATTGACAGATATTTGATAACCTAGTACTACGACGGTCCAAAAGTTCTTTTTTGTCTATTATCGTGCCGTTCCAGCATATCGCAGATGCTCTAGTAGCCTACACCTAAATTCTTTTATTTCTCCTACTTCTCGCAGCTGCGTTGGCAGACCGTTCCAGAATTCCGCGGCAAAACTACAGAAAGACCGTTTATAGAATTCAGTTCGGCATTGTGGTAGGATCAATTTTTCCCCCGGTGTTCTGGTGCCCCTACACGTTCTGTCACTTCTAAACTCAAAATTGTTAAAAATTGATTTTGGTTTTTTCTTGTTGATTATCGAAAAGGTGAGACATCCGACGTGATATTGCCTTCGAGTCTCGACTTTAAGCCACCCCAATCTCTCGAAATATGGTGTTATGTGCTCATCCCAGCCGACATGAAAAATAAATCGCATGCACCTGTTGAAGGCTCTCTGCAAACGACAGTTTTGCTCTCGTGTAATATTAGTCAACACCACGCAGCAGTAGTCAAAAATAGGAGTTATCAGGGTTTGAATGAGGCGCACTCTCAGTGTGTCCGGTAAAAGATGTCTACAAAGTTTCAACTGGTGGAGCGTCGTATTGACTCTAGATACAGTCCTCGACACATGCCTTTCCCAGTTTAGCGTTCCCGTGATAGTGACTCCTAAGTACTCTACACTGTCAGTCCAACTTATTTCCGTTCCGTCTCCAGGAGATCGGGGAGTGCATCTCTGTCCAGCCCGCTTATGTGTCGCAAAGTGCCTAGTACCATTGCCTTTGTTTTATTTGGATTTATCGCTAGTTTGTTGTCGCTAGCCCATGTTACAACACTTTCGATATCAAGGTTGAACCTTCTTATGGCTTCGTGTATATATTTTGGCTCTTCATGCATATATAGTAACAGATCAACCGCATAAAAATGGTATTTACAGTGTCGGAGCACCGAGCTAAAGTCCCTCAGATAAAGTGTAAAGAGAAGGGGTCCAAGTACGGAGCCCTGCGGCACCCCCCTCTTAACAGGCAGCTCACTCGTCAATTCGCCCGTTTGAGGATCACGAACGGCCTGTCCCCTGCCCGTAAGATAGGAGTGAATCCATAGCAGGGTTGTATGTGCAAAACCAAGTCTGCTGAGTTTTGTTAGTAGTTGTTGATGACATACGTTATCAAAAGCCCTGGAGAAATCGAAGAAAACAGCGACAGAGATCATTCTTCGATCAGCTGCACACCTTATGTCATCAATAACTCTGACCAGTGCTGTCTGTGTTGAGTTATCTCTTTTATAAGCTGACTGAAAAGGATCTGCCAAGTCACGCTCCTCAAGATATTTCACTATTTGATCAGCGGCTATACGTTCAATCACTTTGGAAATTGCACATAATATCGATATCGGTCTGTAGTCATTAAGCGTCTTAGGAGTCTTGATTTTAGGTATGGGGCATATAATTGCCGATTTCCAGAGCCCTGGATAGATTCCATTTGTTAGACTATAATTAAGGATGTGTAAGATGGCTGGGAGGACACTGGGTAGCCCCTTGAGGATCACATTTAGCGGTAGCTCATCCCTTCCCACTGCTCCGGACCTGATCCTTCTCAGAGAACTTATGACCTCCATAGGCTCAATATGTTTCCAATAGAATTTGTTATCATTGTATGAGATCTGCCCCAAACTCGCCACTGTGAGTAATTCTTGTGGATCGGTTCCTTTATTATTATTTTGTTTTTGATCAACCAGATGTTCATTGAGTTCTTCCGCAGTGCATGCTAAGCTACCTGATTCAGTCCTTGCCTTGAGCAGTCCGAGATGTCTGAGCTCCTTTCACATCTGGTTTGGTTTTTTGGCATTCTTCAATACCTCATGATAGTGCCCAATTTTAGCCTTGCGAACTGCAATTTGTGCTTCATTCCTTAATTTTTTGTATTTAATGTAGTTTGCTTCCGTTCTCCTTCTTCTCCAGTTTCTTCTTGCCCCGTCTCGAGTTTTCATCAAAGCCCGAACATCCGCTGTTAGCCATGGTGCTGGCAGATGTCTAGGTTGGATGTCTCGGAACGGAGCATGCCTGTCATAGCTGTCAAGGATGTACTTATTCAGGAGCCTGACCTTTTCGTCTATGCACTCGGACTTGAAAAACTCTTCCCAGTCCTTTGTATCTAAGTCTTGTCGGAAATTTTCAAGGTCAAAAGACCTGAAGTCTCATACACGGATAGTGCGCTTTGGAATACGTTGAATCTTAATATTGTATGTGACCTCTATGAGGTCATGTGCGGACAGGAAATTTACATCGCACTGTTTGTAGTTTATCATCTTGTCAGCTCCGTCCAGAATACACAGATCCAAAGTCGTCGAGGATCTCCCGGTGTGATGAGTGGGTGAGAAGGGCACCATGAATAGATTGGTGTCCTCCACAAAGGACTTAATCTGGCACGAGTCAAAAGTGAGTGCTTCTAGATTAGCATTGAAGTCGCCGAAAATAATTGAGTGTCTGTAGTTTACCGACAGACTGGAAAAGACACTGAAGAAATCCGACAGGAAGCCACAATGCGGCGGTCTATATACCACTGCCAGAAGCACCTTAGCGCAATTTTTTATTAGTATCTCTATCATTAGATATTCCGGTTTTCCACTGCATTTATTGTCCGATTGGCACAGAAAGGAAGCATGGAGAGCATTATTGACATAGATGGCTACCCCACCCCCAACCCTTCCAATTCGATCATGTCTTACGAGTTGATAACCCTGAAGTGAGACCATATTATCCGTAACACAAGGTTTGAGCCAAGACTCCGAAATGCATATGCAGTGATACCCCGAGTCTGCGAAGAAATATCGAATCTCGTCCAAGTGTGCCACAAGAGATTGACAGTTCACGTGACAGAGCCTAAGATAGTTGTTTGGATCTCTATCCATAATTCGTGTTGTTGATCC
>NW_011963470.1:0-3388 GCF_000949405.1 Vollenhovia emeryi
GTATATAATAGCCCACAATTGGTGACCCCGACGTGATTGCGCATCCGCGCCTTTCACGCTCGCATCGGCGGCTACTGAGATCGGCGACTGACCTCAGGTCATCCCCAGCTTCCTGGGCGGACCTGCAGCACTGCAGAGGACCTCGACCACGCCCTCCAAGCTACGAGGATCCTCGGACGGGCCCAATTTTGGCGTCAACGACGTCGGGCGAGTCCATTCTCGGGCCTTCCCGAAATTTCGGGCGAGTCCACTGTCGACAAGTGAACGTCGACGGAGGCCATTTTTGGTGACGCAAGAAGATCGGCCGTTTTCCACGCCCGGACTCAAGTCATCGGGATCTCATCCTGAGGTATTCCCGGCGACGCGGCCGAGTCAAACTTAAGGCACACATCCAGGCTAGCGCACGTGTCATCCCGGCGGACGCGCATCCCGCGCAGTCATCCCGGCGGACGCTCACGCGCATACGGGTCCATCCCGCGCAGCCACCCCGGCGGACATCTTCGCGCCAACGCAGTCATCCCGGCGGGCGCGCATTCCGCGCAGCCATCCCGGCGGCAGCGAACGGGACCACACCGACAGCGCGCGGGACCATACCGCGGCGCACGAGGACCATATCTACGGGACGCATTGCGCAATCAGCCCCTGGCGCACGCATGCAACGCAGGCATCGAGGTACGCCCCTGGCAACGCATCCAGCAGGCACCACCGTCCGGCGGAACGCAGGACAGCGCAGTTAACCTCCTCTCGCCGACGTCTCGAGTCTGAGCTCTACCTCCTTCGAGGGACGACGCCTCGTCAAGAACTTCGAGACCGTTGAGGCATATGTTTGCCTCGTCCTGGTATTTCTCCTCAGTTTTTTGTCATTTTTTTCATTTTCCCTCGGGTCCCGATACGCGTTTCATAATTTTAATATGCCCGACGACGCGCGCATAGAATCCTATCGGGTGCCGAAAATTCCGCCCTTCTGGCATCAGGCCCCGGAAGCATGGTTCGTTCAAATCGAAGCCTTGTTTCGAACAGCGAACATTACGGTAGATCGTACCAAGGCCGATTGCCTGCTTACCGGCATCGACGCGGAAACAATCGCTCATGTCTTAGATTTAGTCACGGCCGACCCACCGCCGGAAAATCTGTACAAGCTGCTCAAAGATCGGATTCTCGCGACGTTTGCGGTCTCACCTGAGGCCCGCTTACAGCAATTATTAAAAGGTCAGGTTCTGGGGGACCGGAGGCCCTCGCACTTATTAAGTCACATGAATCAGCTCAACGGCGGGCAATGCAGCTCTGCCGTATTAAGATCTCTCTTTATTGAGCTTTTTGCCAGAGACGCATAAAGCCATTTTGGTTGCGACTAATGAACCTGATCTGCAGAAATTAGCAGAAATCGCGGATAAACGTGCGGACATTAACGGTCCTAGTTCCGCAGTCGCCGTTGTCGCGCCGACCAAAGAATCCAAAGGCGCTCGTCCTAAAGCTCCTCTGAGCACTGACGAGCGGATCGATAAGCTCACCAAGCAGATCCAGTCTCTGAGCACCTCGGTCGCAAAATTGCGCCGAGATAGATCTGAGATTCTGTAGGGCTCTTTAATGTCTTTTACCCGAAGAGATATTCTGAGATGTTTGTTTCACTGTAGGATGCCCGAAATAAATGTAATACTGTTTAACACTATATGAGTCTATACAGGGTGCTAAAAAACTAAGTGCCATAAATTTGTGTGATGAAAGAATAGACGAGTACAAGCATTTTAAGTACAGGAACCATGGGTCGGCGACGTTTATTACGGCGTGATGGGCATTTAATTGAATCGTCACAACGTCTGCGATGCAGGTGACGTAAGTTTCGTTGTTTGCCTCGTTTGTTTACCATTCGTTTGTTTACTTCTGAAGGTGCTTGTAAAGTCTTTCTTTCGCTCGAGTTATTAGTGATTACGTTGTCACTGTAGCTATGCTACTGACAGTGAGATACGAGTAGCTGGAGTTTGATTTCTTTCCAATAATCATGAACCGCAACAATGAGTACACGTGGGCGGAACTCGCAGACATGCACCTTGCGTTCGGCGCTGCCGGGAACAACTCTGCACTCGCTCGGAGGATGTATCACGAAAGATACCCAAACAGAAGGCTGCCGAACCGGAGGACTTTTGTTAACGTTGACCAACGTCTGAGGGAAACGGGATCATTGCAATCGAGGATGTACAACACAGGGAGAAATAGGTCAGTACGTACTCCACAGTTTGAGGAAGAGGTATTACAGCGATTTGAAGATAATCCGTCCACAAGTACCAGAATTGTTGCACGCGAGCTACGTGTTAATAGATGTCTCGTTTGGAATGTTGTTCATGACAATGCACTCCATCCGTTTCATCGGCAAAAGGTGCAAGCTCTTGGACCCAACGATTTTCCTGCTCGCGTTGCCTTTGTTAATTGGTTTTTACAACAAAGTGCCCTCCAACCTGAATTTCCAGCTCTTGTTTTGTTTACCGATGAAGCAAGCTTCTCGCGTGAAGCCATCGTTAACACTCACAACAGTCATGTGTGGGCTGAAGATAATCCAGATGCCACTTTCATTCATGGTCAGCAAGAACGTTTTACGGTGAATGTGTGGGCAGGAATAGTTAACGATTTCTTAATCGGGCCCTACCTTATGCCTCCCAGGCTCAATGGGCACAATTATCTGGTATTCCTGCAGCAAGTCCTGCCGGAACTTATGGAGGACGTACCGCTCGCAATCAGAAGGGTCATGAGGTTTCAGCACGACGGTGCCCCAGCGCATTTTACGGCTGAAGTACGCAATCACCTGACAGAAACTTTCGGTAACAGGTGGATCGGACGGGGTGGACCTGTGACGTGGCCTGCAAGGTCACCAGATTTAACGCCTCTCGACTTCTTTTTCTGGGGTGCAATGAAAAACATGATTTATTCCGAACAAGTCGAATCCGAGGAGGATCTGGTCGCTCGTATCGTAGAGGCATCTGAAACCATCCGACACATGCCTGGAATATTCCAAAGAACGCGGCTGTCATTGCTCCGTCGCTGTGACTTTTGTCGGAACGTTGGAGGTCGTAACTTTGGTAAATGTTTCCTTTTACTTAGCACCCGCCAATCAACTTCCGTTTGACCTTGATGTTGACCTTGACCCCCCAGGAGGTCAAGGTCATTGCCCATTCCCGTCGCTCATTGTTTGTTAAAAAGTTATGAAGAAAATAAGTTTGTATCGGGTTTGCGTATTTCTGTAAAGCACAATATTTTTGTGTGCGTATGGACTTACAAATGATGGAAAATTATCTGCTCTACAGAACAGTTAACCCTGGTTAAATATATACAGTTTTGGAAATTTGGAATAATCCACGCGCAATTGTATGATGATGGAAATAGGATTTTGGATACA
>NW_011963471.1:0-3388 GCF_000949405.1 Vollenhovia emeryi
ACCCTGTATATTCAGAATTTGTTAGCTTTTAACTCTTTGTGTTACGAATTTTTTTATTTAACCGATTTTTCTGAAACTTTATATACGAGGGTTTTTCGGATCGCTGATTACGAATCAGAAGTCAGAATTGTACAATTCAAAATGGCCGATTTAATATGGCGGACCAATAATCCAAAAATTTGTTTAAGTTTCATGAAAATAAGTACATGAGACTTTTGATCGCTGAATTTGAGTCAAAGTTTTGAATTTCAAAACTGACTCAGATATGCAGGGTGTCCCATTTTAGTGTCCCACCCTGAATAACTTTTTATTTTCGATTGTAGAAAAAATATTTCAGACAAAAGTTGTATGGTTTCGAGGAGGACATACGATGGTACCATTAGTTTGACCTTGAATAGTGGCTTGAAGGTCACGTGAAGGTCACCTTCAATTTCTTAAATGGAACCACCTGCTTTTCATTACATATTTTTCTAGCTTACATCGACAGCTTTCCAAAACTCTATAATTATTATAAGTACGTTTTCGTTAAGTACTTTTTAAGTTATAAGGCAAGATTAGGGCACGATCCGGCCGGTCAAGGCAAGATCAAAAGCAAGATCAAAAGTACGATCCGGCCGGTCAAGATAAGATCAAAAGTACGATCCGGCCGGTCAAGGCAAGATCAAAAGCACGATTCGGCCGGTCAAGGCAAGATCAAGAGCACGATCCGGCCGGTCAAGGCAAGATCAAAAGCAAGATCAAAATTACGATCCGGCCGGTCAAGGCAAAATCGGTGCATGTGTACAATTATTGTAGGTGTTCGAAAAGATTGCCATTTACTTGGATACAAATGTCCAACCTACGGCGAAAATCATCCCGCACTTTTTGAACAACATCTGCGTTTATGTTTGTACATGCCTCTCGAATACGCTCCTTCATGTTTTCCGCTGTTGTAGGTTCTTCCGCATAAACTTTTGTTTTATGTATCCCCAAAAGTAAAAATCGAGAGGGGTTAAGTCAGTTGATCTTGGTGGCCATTCATGAGACTACCCATTCCAATCCATCTATTATTAAATCTATTATTAAATAATTTGTAACGTTTCGGGACCTGTGAGCTGGTGCTCCATTCTGCTGAAACCACATTCGGTTGAGCAACTCATTGTTATCATGTCTCAAAAGGTTGGGCAGATCATTCTGAAGAAATGCAAAATAATTTTCCCCGTTTAGATTTTGTTCAAAAAAGTATGGACCTATGATGTTATTTTCAAGAATACCTACCCAAATGTTAATAGACCATCGTCTTTGAAATTCTTGGCTCCTTTACCAATGAGGATTTTGATCAGAGTAATAATGATAATTATGTCTATTAACGCCCCCTCTGTTACCGAACGTGGCTTCGTCAGAAAAGAGCATCTCTGTGATAAAATGTGGGTTTCTTCGAATTTGATTCAAGGCCCAGTTACAAAATTGCAAGCGTCGCTCGAAATCCCTCTGTTCTAATTGCTCGGTTAGATGGATGTGATAAGGGTGGAATCTATTAATTTTAAGTATACGATTTGCTGTCGTTTTCCATATGTCTTGTCTCTCGATTTGTCTGGTGGAAATTTGGGGATTCTATACAGCGGCACCCAAGACAACCAATGAATTTGCCGCATTTGGCCCCGATTTTTGCGGTGTCCTTTTTAAACTGCCCTGTTGTGCTCTCTCGGTGAGTTTTCTTATGGTCTTTCTACACGGATGACGTCTGTTAGGATATCTTTCAGCATACAGCCTTTCCGCTGCACTGTAATTACTTCCAGCCTCACCCAAAATGCGAATCATGTCGACTATTTCGTTTAGTGAATAACAGACCCACAAAAAAAAGTTGTCTGTAGCCCAGTTACTTTAGACAAAAATTGAGAGAAACCTCGGAAAAAATACATACCAGCTAAATTTTTGCACAGATCTTCATTTTTACGTAAGATTGAAGGAGTCAAAAGTTTACCATTAGTACAGTGGCCGCTAGGAAAAATAATTAAACAAATAGGGCTCAAATCTCGGTTTTTTGCAAATATCTCGGTAAATATCGATTTTACGAAGAAAGTACAAGAGAGAAAAATTAAAGAATGGAAAATTTTACATCAAAAATGTTCTGTAAGCT
This sequence comes from Vollenhovia emeryi, assembly GCF_000949405.1. Lineage (NCBI taxonomy): Eukaryota > Metazoa > Arthropoda > Insecta > Hymenoptera > Formicidae > Vollenhovia > Vollenhovia emeryi. The sequence continues at coordinate 2,120 of NW_011963471.1, forward strand.
TTTTCCGTACAAGCAATACTTTTTACGTAAGAAATTATGCAAGATGAGCATTGCACAGTGAGGTTACGAAACGCTCCGACAAACGTCAAACGGATTGAAGCGTCGCATGCGCGCACAAAAAGTATTATAACTTTTAAACGAATCATCATACAGACATGAGCCAAGAAGCATTGCAAAGCTGAAACTTTTAGCTTTTCAGTGCTATTGGTTTCATTATTCTAAGACAATTTACGACAATTGTACAATAGTTAAAACAATGTGTTACATGTCGTTTTCGCCTTTGTAAATAAAATCAGCCATAAGTCGGTTCCAAATCGTTTAAAAAAAATGGCCTGCAGGATATCACAGTACATATTTCATACTTTGACTCCATGGAGGAAAAAATTTTTAAAAATTTTCTTCTTTGAAATGAAGCTGTCGACATTTTCAGAAATTTTCAAAATTTTTGATGAAATGTAAAACTTGAAATCGTCATAATTTTGCGAAAAATCATTCTAGAAAAATTTAAAAAAACAATTGAGAGTTAGAAATGTCTACTTTTATAATCATTACACTTATAATCATTTGTTCATGTTTCTAGAACCTTATGTCAATAATAATCAGAATCAACATAAGCTTAAGGAGGGAGCCTACTTTAGAAGGCCGAAAATAATGTGTTTTTTTAAGAATTTTTTTATAAAGGAACAATAATGTTTAGGTTTGTAACACGTTTAGGATGTTTTAATACAACATTTGAACTACAGATACAAATTTCTTCAAGAAAAAAAAGTTACATTTTCACTAAGTAATTTAATGTTAACTTTCGTGCGTCGCCATCGGAGTTCTCTAATTTTGTGTACACGATTAAGAAAAAACTATTTGACCTCCCGGGAAAAAATGGAAAAGATCTGAACAGACCTGATCAGATCAAATCAGATCCAATTCGCTCAGATCTGATTTGATCAAAATATTGGCCCTATCTGATCAGATTTAATCAGACATGAGTAGATCTGATCCGGTCCTAGCGGACGAGGTCAGATAGGATAAGAATAATCTATATCTGATCAGATCCACTCAGACATGAGTAGATCTAATCTGATCCTGGCGGACGAGGTCAGACGTGACAAGAATAATCTGTATTTGCTCGGATTCAATCAGACATTCTATTTTTTAGTGGTTCCCTCTTGATTTTAGCCGGCACAAATTGGCAACCGGCACTATGCAACACGCGCGTGGGCGCGTGAGCGCCAGCTTCTGGTGACGGCCAAAAACTCGGAAACAAAATTCAGT
>NW_011963472.1:0-3389 GCF_000949405.1 Vollenhovia emeryi
TAGCGGTAACCAGCGAACTCTCCTCGCGAGATTCGCGAACATTTTTTGGTCCTTCGAGCCGGATCGCGGCGAGGCTCTCGGACGGCCCATCTCAACCACGCAATGATCACGTGATCTCACGGCCTTCTCGCGCGATCAGGGGCGCGCTAATACACGGGTTCGACTCATTGTTCACGTGATCTCACGACTCTCTCGCGTGACTCATTCGTAGACTGCTCACTACCGCTCACTCCAACGAGACCCCTAACCTCGCTCGTGCCCACTCATGGCGGAAGCAGTCAAGACGGGCAAGACGGACCGCCCGAAAACCCCGGTGTTGGAACTGCCTCAGGGAGACCGCACGTCAGGAAGGACGGCGTCTCCTGCCCGGCTATCTCCGGAGCTCGCGTTGAAGGCTCAGACACAAATGGGCCGGATTACGCTGCTCAAGGAGCTCATCGACTCCCTGCCAACTGTCCCAGCGGGGACCTCGCTTGAGGAGGTCTCCCAGTTTCAACAGCTGGTCGAGGAGACGCACAAGGCCTTTATCAAGGAACACGCCTACCTTGAGGTCTCATGGCCGGCGGCGTTCATTCACGAGGAGTATTTCTCAGGGAACGCTCATCTAGAAGAGTCGCGGTGCTATCTGCAGGCGCGACGGATCATAGGCGTGCTCCGCCACGCATTGTCAGCTCAGGCCGCTCAACCACAGACCAGCTCATCGGCCGGCGAGACCAGACAGACGCGCTCACGCTTGCCGGACATCTCACTCCCGAAGTTTAACGGGGAGTATTCCGCGTGGCCTGCTTTCAGAGACCTGTTCGACAGCCTGATAATGCAGAACGAGCAACTCACGAACGTCGAGAAACTTCACTACCTCCGTTCGTCGGTAGAAGGCGCGCCAGCTCAACTGGTCGCAGGGTTCACAATGGCAGGAGACTCACTTATGCCGTCCTGGGAGCTGCTCAAGGACCGTTACGAAAACAAACGTCTGCTCATCCATGCCTGCCTGGATAAACTATTCGCCAGCTCAACCCCGGTGCCACGGAAGGCGGCGGCATTGGATCGACATGTCTCGGGATTCAGGGAGGCGCTCAAGGGACTGGAGGCCCTCGACGTTAAGGATCAGCTCGGGGATTGCGCGGTGGTATATCATGCCACGCGACTCCTAGATCGCGTGACGCGCGAGCAGTGGGAGAACACGGTCGGAGCTACGCGAGACTACCCCACGTTCGAGAAGCTTGACGAGTTTCTGACGACACGGATCAGGGCTCTCGAACGGATCGAGAGTACGACAGCTCAGCCTGGTCCCAGTACAGCCTCCTCACCATCCAGGAAGTCGGCAGCTCAGCAGGTGGCTCATCAGGCGACTCACCAGGGCGACACGTCGTACCCGTGCGACTGCTGCAACGCTCACCACTTTATCGTGATGTGCACGAAGTTCCGGGAGCTATCTGCGCAGGACCGGCATAGGGTGGCGATACAGAAGCGCTTATGCTTCAACTGCTTGGGACGCCACAGCGTGCGAGCATGCAAGTCCAAGCGAGGGTGTAAGAAGTGCTCGCAGCGGCATCATACGATGCTCCACGATGCATCTGCAACAACGCCGACCGCTCAAAAGCCTAGCAGCTCGTCGGGCACGCCCACCACATAAGAAGACGGTGCAGTCGTCGAAGCCAGCTCAAACGTCCACTCATCCTACTCAACTCTACTCGCCACGGCCTTGGCAGTGATTCGCTCACCGACCACGCAACACTCAGTACGTCTGCTCATTGACACAGGATCCGAGCTCACCTTCGTCTCGGAGAATCTCATTCGGCAGCTCAACATCCCTCGTCAATACTCAGGTATTGTCATCACTGGAATTGCAGGCAAGGAGTGTACTCGGACACGAGGAGTCGTGTCACTCACGTTACGCTCGACACATTCCAACGCAGCTGCCACAATTCAAGCTCATGTCCTCCGGACAGTTACATCAATCTTACCATCGTTCGAGGCGGAACCGGAAGAATGGCCTCATCTCAGGAACTTGGCATTAGCCGATCCTGATTTTCTCATTCCACGGCCAGTTGACATCCTCATCGGCGCAGACGCTTACGGGCAAATCATCAAGCCCAATGTCATCAGGCATTCTCCACTCATGCCGATAGCACAACTCTCCATTTTCGGATGGCTCGTTCTGGGACCAGTCAAGAGAGAAGCAACACGCACATCAACGCACCATGCTTCTACTCAAGTCAACGAGGATGCTCTCAACGAGTTACTGACAAAATTCTGGGTTCAAGAGGAGGTGCCTACTCACGATGTCAACCAACTCACTCCTGACGAGCAGAGGTGCGAAGAGCACTTCAAGGCCACACACTCTCGTGATTCTTCAGGGAGGTACGTCGTCAGGATTCCGCTCAAATCGCCAGTATATCTTCTGGGTGATTCGTACCACGTCGCCCATCAGTGCCTCAAGGGATTACGCAGACGATTCTCAAGGGATGTGAACTATCAACGTCTCTATCAACAATTCATGATGGAGTACGAGACACTCAACCACATGACGAAGGCATCATCCATCTCCAGTCGTCGCTCACACTTCTACCTACCACATCACGGTGTTCTCAAGCCTGACAGTACAACAACGAAGCTGCGAGTCGTATTTAATGGCTCCAGCGCATCAACATCGGGCTACTCTGCTAACGACCTCATGTATACTGGAGCGAAATTGCATCTGAATATCTCAGATGTTCTCCTCTGGATACGAAGACATCGTCACATTTTCGCTACGGACATCACCAAGATGTATAGGCAGATCAAAATTCACAAGGATGACTGGGAGTTGCAACGGATACTCTGGATGGACGATCAACTCAATGAGGTGCCATACCATCTGACAACCGTCACCTACGGAACAAAGGCCGCTCTTGGCCGTCAGGACGCTGTTACAACTCGCAGAGGACGAAGGGCATAAATATCCATTGGCTGTGCCATCCATCACTCATGGCAGGTATGTCGATGACATATTTGGTGGTGCAGATACGATTCAACAATTGCAGGAGGTCGCACATCAACTAAAGGGCCTCTGCATGGCGGGCGGCTTCCCACTGGCAAAATAGCATGCTACTCATCTCGACATACTCAAGACTGTCACCGACAGCGAAGACCAAGGCTTACCAATCACCTTCGACGATTGCGCAACCAAGATACTCGGACTACAATGGCTCCCTCAAGAAGATACCTTTGCGTTCTCAACACAAGGCTCACGCAAGGACGGCAGACTCACAAAACGCCTCGTATTATCTGAAGTGGCTCAGATATTCGATCCACTTGGCTTTGCATCACCCGTCGTGATCAAGGCCAAAATTCTCTTGCAGGAGCTGTGGCTGCACAAGCTCCAATGGGATGATCCACTGCCATCCCAG
>NW_011963473.1:0-3389 GCF_000949405.1 Vollenhovia emeryi
CCTCCTTCGCCAACTTCTGCAAGCATTTGACTGCGATATAAGACGCAGGTTTTGTACCGTAGGTCAACGTGACCAACTCGTACAGCCTCATGGTTTCGGTGGAATTCTCCCTCCAGTAGATCGTCTGAAGAGGCGTATGCTCTTCGTGCACCAGTATCTGCCTGTACATTTTAACAACATCTGCGGTCAAGATGTACCTATGACAGCGAAACCTGAGAATTATCGTGAACAAATCAGACTGAAGTGTCGGACCCTTGCGCAACGCGTCATTAAGGGATACTCCTTTGCTGTCTTTACTCGAGGCGTCGAATACGACTCGGGTCTTCGTGGATGTCCTATCCTTTCTCACTACAGCTTGGTGCGGTAAGAAAATCCTGAATTTAACGTTTCGTGGCTCATCTATCTGTTTCATATGGCCTAGTCTCTCACAGTCCTGCATGAACTGAACGTATTCTTTCTTCAGATCATGATCCTTATCTAGCCTCCTTTCTAACGATAAAAAACGTCGTCGAGCAATATCTTTCGACTCGCCCATTTGCTTCATAACGTCCTCCTTTACAGGCAGCTTGACTACGAATCTTCCCTTTGCGTTCCGTTCGTACGTATTCTCGAAGAATTCCTCGCAGGCCAACTCATCAATGGTAGACTCCCCTCTCACAGGAATGTCGTCAATTTTCCAAAATTGCCGTAGTGCTTCATCCAGTTCTCGGACGCTACTCAGGTTGCAGGAAGCGTATCGCTTGCGTCCTAAATTTCCCGTCGTCACCGTTCCGACTATCAACCAACCTAACACGGTTTTTTGCAATATCGGTCTGCCAGGACCTAAATTGATCTGCCCTACGCACATCAACTCCCAGAACCATTCGGTTCCTATCACTAAATCGATTTCCGAAGGAACGTTGAATCGCGGATCTGCCAACCTAATATTACCCGGAATATTAAATTGTCGTTTATCTGACTTTACGTGAGGAACCCTTCTCGTTAGGTTGGATAGAATTATACATTGCACCTTAAATTCGTGAGATCCGAACCTAGACTTAACGTCTACCTCGGTCTTTTCCAACGCCCTGGATACCTGCTGATTAATACCTGTGATTTCTATATGCGCAGCCTTACGCCTGAGTTTTAGACGCTGCGCTAGAGATTCCGTTATGAAACTAGATTCCGCCCCGCTATCAAGAAGAGCTTTGATTTGGATAAAATGACCATCGCTATGCTTTACTTTAATCAAAACCGTAGACAACAATATTTGACTCGACCGGTATGATTCCGTGGAACAGGCATGTCCACACGCCGCACTGTTCCCTTGTTCTTTATCGGCAACGACTTTAGCCTTTCCGAGGCTCGATTCGCTGCTCGATTCACCCTTGGGACTCTCTGGATGCAGTAAGGAATTATGCCGCTTGCTGCATGTTTTGCATCCGTCTAACGAACAATCCCTAGCCATATGCTTGCCCTTCAAGCAATTCAAACACCAGCCCTTTGATTTTATATATTTTACGCGCTCGTCCACCGATAGACTCTTAAAATCTGTGCAAGAGTAAACGCTATGATCTCCTTGGCAATATGAGCATTTAAATTTGGTAGCGGCTACGTTACAGCCTTTGGACCTTTGCACATTATCCTGTAACGAGTTAGCATTGGCCCTATTCGACCTTCCTACCTTCGAAACCGCCTCTAACGTCTGGCACCGTTTTTTTAGAAATTCTATTAACTCCTCGAACGTAGGAACTCGCGTGGACTCGATCGAGTTCTCCCACTCTTTTATTGACTTCATATCTAGCTTGCTCGTGACGATGTGAACTAACAAGTCGCCCCAATGATCGATGGGTCTGTCCAATGAGCGTAAAGCTCTCGTGTGCTTTAACACTCCGTCTAATATTTGTCGGATAACGACACTGTCTTCCCTTTTCACGACAGGTAGGTCAAAGATAGCCCTGATGTGGTTCTGAACGGTAAGCCTTTTGTTCTCGTACCTCTCACTAAGCCTATCCCATGCATCTTTATAATTGTCACCGGTCATTTCTAACGACGACACGACCTCGGCGGCCTCCCCTTTTAAGGGGGATTTCAGGTAATGAAGTTTTTGAGTATCGTTAAGATCTCTATTTGAATGAATTAATGAACCGAACATATCATAGAATGAGTGCCATTCCTCATATGCCCCTGAAAATCTGGGCAATTCTATCCGCGGTAGTTTAATTTGAGCGTTGAATGCTGGAACGCAGGCTCTGCCGACGTCATTATTGACCGCTCCATTGGCCTGTATCACTGTGCGGTCTAACATTCCCTCATCCGCTCTAACCGTTCTATCTTTCACGATTCTTTCCATCGCCCTTTAATCGAAAGTATTTGTTTTCAATTTCCTCCGATTCTTTATCCTGATCCGCCTCCGATATCGTGTCATCGTTAGCCGCGATTTCTATTTGCGTATCCGAGAATGTTTTAAACGCTTCGTCCAGCCTTTCTATGCGCAATCTTAATTCCTCAATCTCAACCTCGATGGGATCTATCCCCTCCACGTACGTCTCTAACCGCGTCAACGAAGCCTTTGCCGCGCGCTTCTTATAGGCTAATTTCACCACGTCCGCGCTCTGTGTCGGCATTTTACTTAAATCTACCGCAAACAATTCCGAATGTTACAACGTATCTTTAGATGACGTCCTGGGTGGTGGCTCGGCCTCGACTCGGCGTCCCCCGTACGGTAGCTCAGGTTAGGTTAAGTTAGGTTGAATCGTCTGCCGCGTCTGCCGCTTGGCTCAGCTTCCGCCGATTCCCCGTGCGCGGTGTCTGGTTCCGACGGCTGCAACAGCTCCGCTTCTCGTCCGATTGGCAGTTCTCCTGCCCTGGTGCTGATTGGCTTCGCGCTCCCTACGCGATGGCGTTTCCAAGTGGACGATGGACTCGCCGCTCTGCGTTACAGCGCTCCCGGCGGCCGATGGGCTCACCCGCTCGGCTTGATGGAAGTTTCCGGCGGACAATGGACTCGCCCGCGTGGCTTAATGGCGACTTCCGGCGGACAATGGACTCGCCCGCTCGTCGCTATGAGATCTTCTCGCGACCGGCGGAACTTCCACCCGTCGCTGGTTCCGCTCGGCTCTTCGTCTGGTCTTTGCTTTCACTGCCTCAGGCAGCCTCGCGCTCGATCCCTGGTGACCGATCGCCTTGTGAATGCGCGGACTCGTCTTGCCCGTCCACGCCTTTCCCGGATGAATCCGACTCGAAGGACCATGTACTGTCGGTTCGTAAGGCCGACTTGAATATTATTCACGGTAAACCTTCGGAAAACCCACGCATATGAAATAAGGGATAACAACACTCAATTTCTATGTATTTTTGTGTTCTGAACATGAATATGTAACTTAAACATGGCGGTGAGAACAAGAAAT
>NW_011963474.1:0-3389 GCF_000949405.1 Vollenhovia emeryi
TTTCAAGAAACATCGTGCAAAATTAGATTTCGCTCCTAAACGTTCCTCTATGAGGAAGCAATGTGCAAATTTTTTCTCTCTTTTTCTACTATCTCCTCTCCTCTTATTTCCCCCCTCTCTCTCCTCCTTTCCACCTCCTCTATCTTCCACCCCTTTTCGTCATAAAAGTCCCTTCTTTCCCTCTCCCATTCCCCTCTTACCTCCCCCTTTTTCGCTCTCTCTCTCCACTCCTCCCAACACCACTTTTCTATCTCTCCTCCTCTTCCCTCCCCTAGCTTCCTTTCATATCCCCATGCTCTCAACCCTGCCTTCCCTCTTATCTTCTCTCTCATCAGTTCTTCTCTTACCATATATCCCGGCGTATTCCAACCTACTCCTATTATCCATCTCAAATACCTGTCCTGTAATCTCTCCACCTCTTCCCTTTCTCTCCACCCCCATATCTCCACCCCGTAACTCACCACCGTCCATACCAGCTTATCAAACAACGATATTCTCCTTGCCCAATCGTTCCCAAATTTTCTTTTCCCTATCCCCCATACTTCCCTCATTACCACCGCCCCCCTTCTTACCCTCTCTTTTATTTGTTCCGTGCACTTCCCATTTGCCATAATCATGTACCCCAAATATTTATACTTCCTCACCTCCTCTAATTCCCTCCCTTTCCATCTCCAGCTCACCTTTTTCCATCTTCCACCTCCTTTCCTGCATCTCATTATCTTCGTCTTCTCTACGTTCACCTCTAACCCCTTCTCCTCCATGTATTCCTCTAACCTTTTTATCATCCTAGTCATTCCCCCCTCACTCTCTGCCACCACTGCTATATCATCCGCATATGCCAATGTCCATACTTTCCTTCCTCCCACTTTTACCCCCCCCCCCATCCTTCTCTCTCCAATATCTCGTCCATGTCTGCTAACATTAATGTGAACAGACATGGACTCAGCGGGCACCCCTGCCTTACTCCCCTTCCTGTCCAGAAACTCCTCCCCTCTTTCTCCTCTACCCTTACCTTGCACTCCGTCTCCCTCAGGATCTCCTCGCTTCTTTCTATTAGTCCTTCACTTACCCCTCTTTTCCTCATACTTTCTACTAAGATTTCTCTGTTTACCGAGTCAAAGGCTGCTTTCAAGTCCATGAACATCACCACCATCTTCCCATCTTTCTCTTCAATCTTCTTGTTTATCATATAGTTCAGTCCGTATATTTGCCCCACTGTCCCCCTGCCCTCCCTAAACCCTGCTTGACTCGGCGGCAGCATCCTCTTATATTCCACTTCCTTTCTCAGCCTGTTCTCTACCATCATTGCATATATTTTATATGCTGTCTGTGTCAGAGTTATCCCTCTATAATCCTCCGCCTTCTTTCCTTTTCCTTTTTTCCATATCGGCACTATCACCCCCTCCCACCATTCCTTCGGCCAGTCCTCTCCCTTCCACACCCTCTTGCATATTTCCCATAGCCAACTCCTCACCTCTTCTCCCCCATATTTCCATGCCTCGTTTACTATTCCATCTCCTCCTGCTGCTTTCCTGTCCTTCAGCCTTCTTATTGCCCCCTCCATCTCCTCTCTGCTTAGTTCCTCTTCCTCCTCCTCCTCTTTTTTTCTTCTTTCCCCCTTTCCTCTAACCCTCCAATCCACCCCTCCTAACATTTCTTTAAAATACCCTTCCCATTCCTCCATTTTAATTCCCTGCTCTATCCCCCTTCTTCCCCCCTTTCCCTTCTTACCACCTCCCATACCTGTCTTTCTGTTCTAATCCCTTCTATCTCCCTCTCCCACTCTTCCCTTTCTTTCTTTTTCTTTTCCTCACACACTCTTCTGAACTCCCTTCTACTTTTCCTATATTTATCTCTATCACCCCCTCTTCTTTTCCATTCCCTCAGTTCCCTTTTAGCTTCCTCTTTCCTCTCTTTACATTCTTCATCCCACCATCCTTTCTTTCTCCTCCCTCCTCCCAACTCCTTTTCTACCCTTTTCACTGCTTCACCCACTCTTTCCTTTATTCTCTCCCCCTTTCACTCCTCCCCTACCGTTCCCCCTCCCCTTCTCGCCTCCCACAGTATTCCCTAAATCTTCTCCCTTCTTCTGTCCAAATCCCTCTTCCTCCTCCTTTTCCTCCCCTTTTCTTTCTCCTTCCTTTCCTTCCTTCTCCTTCTATCCAGACTACCAGTGGTTGATGGTCTGAGTCTGTCTTTTCCTCTACTTCCATCCTCCTCACCTTCCTTCTCGTCTCCCTATCCCCTATTACATAGTCTATGACCGTTCCCTCTCTTCCTCCCGTGAAAGTCCACTCCCTTTCCTCATCTCCTTCCACATTCCCATTCATTATAGACCATCCTCTTTCCTCCAAAAAGCTACACAGTTTCCTTCCCTCCTTATTACATTTTTCATCTCTTGACTTTCTCTCCTTTTCCCTGCCTTCTGTCCCCTCCTCCCCTACCTTTCCTCCTTTCCTTCCTGTCCTTGCATAAGTCTCCACCTATCAACACCCTCACCCCTTCTTCTCTCTTCTCCATCCATCCCTTCAACTTCTCTAACTTCTTTTCCAGATCTTTATTTACATACACCCCTATTATTCTCCACCAGTCTCTGCCTAATTTCACCTTCATACCTATCATACCTTCCTCCTCCTCCTCCTCTCCCCCTGTTTCCATCTCAATTTCTTCTCTTCTTCCCATTACCATTCCCCCCATCGCTCTTCCTTTCTTATTTCTTTTCCCGGCCTCTTGCATTTCCCATATGTATCCTTTTGGCATTCTCCTTCTTATCTCCTCCCATCCCTTCTTTTGCACCCACGTCTCACTCATCACTATTATGTCCCACTTTCCTATTCCCTCCCAGAACTCCTTGCCCTTGCTTTCTAACCCCGCCACATTCCAAAAACCTACTTTATATTCCTCCCTCCCTCTGTCTCTATCTTCTACTCTCCTTTGCCTTTTCCTTCTCCCCCCTTCCTTTCCTTCTTCCTCCCCTCCCGTTCTCTCCTTCTCTAAAACCCCTCCTCTCTCCTCTCCCTTATCGCCCCTGCCCCCTGCTCCAATTTCAATTCCTCCCTTTCTTCATCCCATCTCCACATTTCTTCATCTATCCACATCTTCATATACCCGATTCTCACTTTACGCCCTTCTCTTCTTTTCCTCTTTGCCTCCCTCCTAATCAACCACTCTGCTCTTCTTTCTTTCTCCGTCAAATCATCCTTGATCCATTCTGTCCTATCCTTCAGGTTCTTTTTCCCTCTCATCACCTCTATTTTATCCCCTATATTCGCGAACCTCACTAACACCATTTCCTTCCCCTCCTCATTCTTTCTACCTATCCTCCTTATATCTTCTATCTTCGCCTTCGCACCCGTTTCTTCAATGATTGCCTCTACCTCCTCTCTTAA
>NW_011963475.1:0-3390 GCF_000949405.1 Vollenhovia emeryi
ACATATTATCGTATACGATCATATATGATACACATGGTATCTTATATATGGAAAATTTTCGTATATGAGCATATATGATTATATATGCTCATATGTGATAATTTTTTCCCGGGGCCTATGCTCAGAAAATCGAGTTTTGCACCCTTTACAATATTTTCCCCCTTATAATCATCTTTGTATATCATTCTTGGATAGTTTAGGGAGTGTTTAAGCCAATAAAAAAAAACATGCCAAAAAAAGTTACAAGGTGATATTACCCCTTAAAAACTTATACGGGTCCTAAAAAGAAGGTACAAATCAGGCTAGACAAAAACACTGTACGTACATCCGTGCGCTAGTCAAGTTTCGACACGGGGACGTACAGTTAGTCATTTCAGTGCGCGTAAAAGTATATATTTCCCGTTTTTCCATTTCTGATTATAATAATTTTCATTCTGGTCACGGTCGCGTATTCTTTTCGGTTTATATGTACATCCGGCGTATGCGTTAGTCTCTAAGCAGCGGTACTGTATTATTCCAAGTGCAATTATTTATACATCCTGCGTATGCGTTAGTCTTTAAGCAGCGGTATAATATTTATTCTATGTTATAACATTTCGGGTTCATTGCAATGTACATCCTGCGTATACATTTTCTTTTAGTTCTAAGCAGCGTTACTATTTTGTAATTCTTTGTGATACATCCTGCGTATGCGTTAGTCTGTAAGCAGCGGTATTGTCAATTACGTTCTTGCACCCTGCATTATAATAAGTAGCGGCAATATTATAATAGTCATTATTCTTTGTGATTCATCCTGCGTATACACCTTAGTTCTAAGCAGCGGTATTACAATTATTCCTGCAATACTCTATGTGATATTCGGCAGCGCCGATTATTTGTGATAGACACACAGTGTCATACCAAATATTGTATTTTATTTCTCTCCAGCGTTAGCACTCGGGGGGAGTGTGTGGCGACTAGCAGTTGCCCTTCTACACCACCACGCAGTTCATGGTCGTTGGTAGCGCTGTCCGAGCGGGACAGGATAACACAGTCATTACTCGCCTCGTGCACGTACAAGACCGGCCATCTTGTCGTGCCGCTGTGATCTCTAATAAAGCATATCTTTATACTCAGCCAAGTGAGTCGTTATTACCGCCTTAGCCGAGAAACCAGCCCTTCGGCAGTAGAAGTTCTGTGGCACTTCAGCCGAGGCTTCCGCATAATATTTAAGCCCACAGACTCTCGCGTAAGCAAGATTCAGCTCCGCGTAGAATAAAAGACGCGCTGAGCGCGAGTTTTCGAGAGCGGCTTTTCTTTGTTCTTGATGTTCGCTATCCTTGATGCTTGGTTCTGAGGTGCTATTTATCCTCAAATTTCTAGTTGCTGCTACTTTTTCTCTCATTGTGAAAAAGTTTATCGAGCTTTGTTATAACATTAAAATAGTATTCACATGGTTCACTTTATGATTGATATTACCTTATATTACTTGATAAATTTATATTACTTGAGCAATAAAGTAATATAATATTAGAGCATATAAATTAGACATATAAAGGATTTTAAAATAATGGAAAAGTTTGAAAGAAACCGAGATCTGTATTCTTATTTCTTTAAAAATGATGGTAATTTTGAAAAGCTAGTTGAATTAATAAGTAACATCATTGAGATTGTCTACCCCCATTTATCAGCAAATAAACGACTTACCTATGAAAAATCCTTGAAAACGATTTTTTCCCATTTGAAACGAAAATTACGGGAATGTCATTACAGCAGAAAATACTTAGAAGGAAAGTATACATCTTGGCTAGACAAACCATTCACTTTTCCTGATGAAAGGACCTTTGAGAAACGAGAAACATCGGTACTTGAGCATCCACATCTCAATCGGGTCCGAAAAAAGCATTCGGTGAGTGCACAGATCGACAAAAAAAGAACCGTAAAAAAACCGACAAAAAAACGTACCGAACCTCTTCGAAAATACTCTACCGAGATGTTGACATATGCTACGGAAATGAAACTTAGGTCGGAAGGCAATGTTGATGCCTCAAAAGTGATACATCATATTTGTACTGCAAATACCAGTAACGTACATGAGATACGACAGCAGTGTGAAAACTCAGTACCCACAATTCAGCCATACACAAAAGAAAAGGCCTTAGCTCTGTACACTGACTGTAAATTGACCAAGAATCAGTATAATATAATTAGGTTTGGTGCAATTTCAAGTAATATAAATTTGTATCCATCATATTCACAAATTCAGAAAGCTAAGTTTGACTGCTATCCGGACGAAAATGCTATACATGTTACTGATACATCTGCAAAAATCAACCTTCAGGCACTATTAGATCACACTAGTTGTAGAATATTGAAGTTGCTTAATGAAAATAGCATACAATCCGACAATTTGATTCTTTTAACGAAATGAGGATGCGATGGAGCATCAGGGCAAAGCCAATATAAACAAAACTTTGATAATGCTTGTGATGATGACGCTAGTGTTTTCATAACCAGCATCGTTCCTCTGATGTTGTATGATGAAAACAAAATTGTACTATGGGAAAATCCTACTCCATCCTCCACCAACTACTGTCGACCCCTACATTTTCAATTCAATCACGAAAACACAGCTCTAAACACAACAAGAAGTATGTGATATAAATCAAGAGATTAATGGTCTTTCAGCTACAACATGCTTAATTCATGGTAAAAAAATTAATATTACACATAACATGATATTAAGTATGGTAGACGGAAAAGTTGTAAACGCAGTGTGTGAAATTAAATCAGCTATGACATGCAATATTTGTAAAGCAAAACCATCACAGATGAATGATTTGTCAAATATTTATAAGAAAAATGCAATAGAAGAATACTACAAGTATGGCCTGTCAATACTGCATGGGTGGATTCGCTGCTTTGAGTGTCTATTGCACATATCCTATAACAAATCATTTCGGTCATGGAGTGCGAGAACTGCAGAACGCAAAGAAATTAAAAAGAAAGAAAAGGAAAGAAGGAGGGGATAGAAAGATAGCGGAGTGAGATGGCGTGATAGAGTGAGGTGTGAGAGAAAAGGTGAAGAGTGAGTGGAAAGAAGCGAGCAGGAGAGGAAGAGAAAGAGGTGATGGTTAGAGGAGTTGGAGGCGCAGTACGGGAAATGGAGGAAACGAGAAGGAGACGGGGAGAAGGAAGTTAGAGCGAGGAGAAGTGAAGAGGAGGATGAGTTGGCAGAACGGAGCGGAGAGGAAGGACAAGGAGTGGGGAGAGGATCCAGCGTGATGGAACGAGAGATCGATAGGAGAGAGAAGAGGGGATTGGCGGAAGAGCGCACGAGATCGAGCGTGATGGAACGAGAGATCGATAGGAGAGAGAAGAGGGGATTGGCGGAAGAGCGCACGAGATCGA
>NW_011963476.1:0-3391 GCF_000949405.1 Vollenhovia emeryi
TCGTATAACTTTTGCCTGAAACATTTTTCTCTAAAATGTTCTATTTCCGAAATAAAGGGGCTGTACGGGTGGTCTGAAGCACTCTGTATATGTCTTGTGGGACAGATTCGTCCCATTGTAAACCGGAACGCCATATGTCTTGCATCAGCCTTTCAGCGTATAGAATAATCGGACCGAGTAATTGGATCCTATTGGATCAAAAATCTTTGCAATTTCCGACAATATGTTTCGTTTTGTCAATCTTTGAGTAATTTCGATCGGACGCACCGCATAATGCATTTGATCGTCTCGCGTATTCCATGTTATACCTAACGTCTTTACGGAACGATCCACGTTTAACACGAGATTAGTGTGCAACGCATTGGAGGCTAAATCGTTAATAACGCGCTCGTCGTTGGATGCCCATTGCCTTATGGAGAAGCCACCCCGCTTCAGCAACGCAATCATTTCGTCACGGACGGCACGCGCCTCGACAATCGTATCAGTGCCGGATAGCAAATCGTCCACATAAAGATGTGTGGTAAGAATCTCGGCCGCTCGAGGATACGCATGACGTTCGTCCTCCGCAAGTTTCTGTAAAACTCGAATCGCGAGGAAGGAAGAAGGCGAAACACCGAATGTAAGCGTGTTAAGCTGAAACGTTTTAATTCTACCATCTACGCGCCAGAGAAATCTCTGATAACGGCGATCATCCTCGTGCAATAACACCTGGCGATACATCTTTCCGATGTCTGCCGTGATGACATAATTATATGTGCGGAATCGAATTAAATGCGAGAACAACGTGTCTTGAATTGTAGGTCCTACCATTAACGCGTCGTTCAACGACATTCCGTTATTCGTCTTCGCCGAGGCGTCGAACATCACTCGAACCTTAGTCGTGTTCCTCGCTTCTTTGATTACTGCGTGGTGCGGCAGATAGTAACCGTCGTCATGAGGATCCTCTATCGCTGACGTATAATTGAGGGTCAAATACTCCTCGATTACTCGCGCGTACTCGTTTCTTAACGCAGCGTTTGAATTGAGTTTACGCTCCAGCGACAATAGACGTTTCAGCGCGATGGAACGCGATTCCCCTAGTCGCGTGTTTGATTTGCGAAACGGTAAACGAACTTTGTAACGCCTGTCGGCATCGCGAGACACCGTCCTTTCGAAGTGCGCTTCGCAATCGATTTGCTCGTCCGATTTCATCTTACTTTCCCTGACTTCTTCAATTGCCCAAAATTTGTTCAATTGATTCTCGAGATTCGTCACGTAACACGTAAATTTTGAAGGAACTTGCGACGGTACACCACCTACCACAACCCATCCGAGTCGTGTTTTCTGTAAATACAGATCGTGATCTTCACGCGATAAGTTGATCTGCCCGACGGAGAACAGAGATAAGGTGAGCCCTGAACCAATCAGCAAATCAACCGCGCGTGGCAGGTGGAAATTTGGATCCGCCAGTCTAATGTTTGATGGTAATTTGATCGTTTCTCTCGGAAAGACTTCTGAGGGAATTAAATCGGCGATAACCGGAATCACCAGACACGTAAGTTCCCTGCGATAATTATCGTGCATGGATTGCATAGTGATCCGTACTATGCCTCTCGACTCTGTATTTACGTCATTGATCATACCAACTGACAACGCGCCTTTGCTTACATGAATGTTCAATCGCTTCAGAATAGATTCCGAAATAAAATTTGCTGTGGCACAAGTATCTAACAAGAGGCATTTTATCGGATTACGCTCGCGATCCCGGATATATACCACGGCACTCGCTAGTAATTGTGGTGCGGGTGTGTATGACATCATAGTATGATTCACCCTTGCGGTATTAATCGACTCGGCTAGTCATGCGGTCTGTGTATCTACGGTCTTAGAAGTGGAAGTTCGATTCGTAACCGGATGTTTGTCTAAATGTAAAAGAGTGTTATGTTTCTTTTGGCAAATTGTACAGTTCGAAAGTTTGCAGGGGCTGTCTCTATGTAAGCGCAAGCAGTTGTAACAAACCTTCGCGTTTCTCACTGTTTCGATACGTTTAGGTATAGGTAATTGTTTGAATTTGTCGCATAAATACAAGGGATGCCGTTTCGTTTTACATGCTGTGCAATTACGCGCCACGCTTACGACAAACACTTGATTCGAGGGATGACTTCGTCTTTTTTTGCTCGAGGGTTCTCCCCTGCTTCCTTCCATGTCGGTTACCTTCGCTCTCTCGCGTTTCGAGACGCAAACCGTGGTTTCATATAAGAACTCGTACATCTGGTCGAGTTCTGGAAACTCGTCTCTTTCGAGAGTCGCCTCCCATTTTTACGTTATCCTTGGTAGCTTGGTCTCTAGCAAATGTACGATCATCTCGTGTCCGACCGAAATTCCCAAAGAGTTTAGCGATGCAACGTGTTGCTGTGCGTCGTCCGCGAGTCTGGACAAACCGTTCGTTGTTTCTTTGTCTAGCGCGGGCAAATTTAATAACAGAGAGAGATGCCGCGATATCAAGATCCTCCTGACCTCATATGACCGTTCTAATAAGCTCCAGGCCTTGGCATAATTAATTCCGTCAATTTCGAAGATCCTAATCTTGTTCGCGGCTTCGCCAGTTAACGCCGATCTAAGGTAATGCAATTTGTCTATTTCCGCAAGGTCCGTTCGCGAGCCTATCATACTGCAAAACGCATTTTTGAATGATAACCATTCCTCGAATCTACCATTAAACTTCGGTAACGGTGTTTCGGGCAGCTTAATCCGCCGTTTCTCAATAGGTTTTTCAACAGGCGGTACGATGTCATCGCGTCGCCCCTCTTCGTGTGATACGCTGGTGCTCGCTTCGGACGCATCTCCCGGACGTAAAATACTCTCAATTTTTCCCGCCAAGCTATAAAACCGCTCCTGAATACTCTCGAACTCGACCCGATGATTTGCGTTGGGATCCAATACCGCGAGTTCATCGTTATGCTCTTCGAAGGCCCGATACAATTGCGTTAAACGCTCGTTTCGCAACCTTAACGTCGCGTTATCAATTTTCCCCCCTTCGACGATATTGGCTAAATTGGTTATTTGGGATTTCAGGGAAGTTCGTTTCTGAATGAGGAATTTGATTTTGTCCGCCATCTCGGCATGCGACGGAATGTAAATACTGGGAAAGAATGACTTACTCTTACCGTCTGTCGAGTACGATTGAACACGTTTCTCCTTCGGCTAACTTGGAAGACCCGCTCTTAGTAGATGTGAGGCGGCCTGCAGGCTGGATCCCGTTTCTTGCGTGGATTGAGGCACAAACCTCACAGGAGGCACCAAAATGTTCAGTATCAACACGAACATTCGTGTTCGCGCTGTCTTTTCGCGTAATAAACAGGTTGTATTGTTCGTGAATAGATTGGTTTATTGTTCAGTCTTAAAATACGCC
>NW_011963477.1:0-3391 GCF_000949405.1 Vollenhovia emeryi
AGCTGCTGGACGGCCTACAGATACTTAACTCAGACAGCCTTTTAATTTCAGCCTTCGCTGCCTTCAACCTATCGGGGGGTAACCGGCGTGGTCGCTCAGCGACGGGAGGACCGTTAGTCGCGATGTGATGTTCGACAGCACATGTGGCAGGCGAAAGCGCCTGACCGCGCCCGGTAAATCCCTCGGGAAATCCCGAAAGGATGTCCGCAAATTTATTATCGTTGTTGACTACCGAAATTTTAATTTCTGGAACTGTCAAAATCTGTCCGGACGACGACAAAGAAGTAACGCTGTCGACCAGACGACGCTTGTGCAGGTTGGCGACTAATTTGTAATGTGTCAATACGTCTGCACCGAGGATCGCAAAGGGCACGTTCGCTACGCGAAAATTCCACGTGATGGTACGCCGCAAGCCAAGATCTAAAGTAAGACGACGCTCGCCGAACGTATCTATTATAGTATTGTTCGCTGCAAAAAGTTTAAACTCTGAGGGCGTGTTTCTATCGCGTAAGGACGCTGGGAGGAGAGAGATCTCCGCGCCCGTATCTACCAAAAACCGTTGACCAGTGATCTGATCGAAAACGTGAAGACGGCTTTGTTTGTGCCCGACATCCCCGACCGTCTCTTCGCGGGGAGCGCGAATTAGTTTTCCGCCGCGTCATCTTTCCACGAGCAAGGCTTGCGGCAGGACGTGGCTTTCTTTCCGTATTTACGGTGAATGAAACAGTAGCCTGTCTTGTCATCAGACTTAGCTGCTTCATCACCATGCTTATTATTACGCTTACGGGAGGTAGATCGATCTCGGCGCAATTTTGTGACCGAGGTGCTCAGAGACTGGATCTGTTTTGTTAACATATCAAACCGCTCGTCGACGCTCAGAGGGGCTTTAGAGCGGGACCTTCTAGGTTCTTTAGCCGGTGCAACGACTGAGACAGCGGTGCTGGGACCGTTCATGTCAGCGAGTTTATCCGCGATTTCTGCTAATTTTTGTAAATCCGGCTCGTTAGTCGCGATCAAAATGGCTTTTTGCGTGTCGGGCAACAACTCGATAAAGAGAGATCTCAAAACGGTAGTACTGCACTGCCCGCCATTGAGCTGTTTCATTTTATTTAGCAGGTGAGAGGGTCTCTGATCCCCCAAAACCTGACCTTTAAGAAGTTGACGTAAACGGGCTTCCGGTGAAATCGCGAACGTCGCGAGTATCCGATCTTCGAGCAGCTTGTACAGATTGTCTGGTGGTGGGTCCGCCGTAACTAAATCTAATACATGAGCGATGGTTTCCGCGTCGATGCCGGTAAGCAGGCAATCGGCCTTAGTACGATCTACAGTGATACCCGCGCATCGAAACGATGCTTCGATTTGAACGAACCATGCTTCCGGGGCCCGACGCCAGAAGGGCGGAATCTTCGGCACCCGGTATGATTCTACGCGCGCGTCGTCCTCTGCCATAATTAAACTATGTGACGCGTACCGTGAACCGAGAAAAAATGGAACAAAATAAAAACTGAGGAGAAGTACCAGGACGAGGCAAAACGTATGCTTCAACGGTCTCGAAGTTCTTGAAGAGGCGTCGTCCCTCGAAGGAGGTAGCTCGGACTCAAGACGTCGGCGAGAAGAGGTGAACGGCGCTGTCCTGCGTCCCGCCGGACGGCGGTGCCTGCTGGATGCGCTGCCAGGGGCGTACCTCGATGCCTGCTGGTGTGTGCGTGTCAGGGGTTGCCTACGCAACACGTCCCGTAGATCTGGTCCTCGTGCGCCGCGGTACGGTCCCGCGCGCTCGTCAGCGTCCGCCTGAATGGATGCGTAGCACGCGCGTCCGCAGGTACAACTGCGTTGGAGCGAAGATGTCCGCAGGGATGACTTGCTGGCGGGAAGATGTCCGCCGGAATGACTCGTGCACTGACTTGGGGTGCGTTCTTCTTGCGTCACCCAATATGGCCTCCGTCGCTGCTCAACTGTCGACGGTGGACCCGCCCGAAGTTTCGAGAAGACCCGATAATGGACTCGCCCAGCGTCGTTGTGGCAAAAAATTGGGCCGTTCTATGATCCTCGTAGCTGGTAGGGCGTGATTGAGGTCCTTAAGAGGGCTGCAGGTCCGCCCCGGAAGCTGGGGGGTGCCTTGAGCCCCGTCGTCGTTCTCTGAAGCCGCCGATGCGTGCGTGAAACGCGCGGATGCGCGATCACGTCGGGGTCACCAATTGTGGGCTTAAGTAATTTCAGAAGCCCCGGCTGAAGTGCCACAGTACTTCTGGTGCCGGTAGCTAGTTATTAGCGAAGGCGGCAATGATCCAACTCACGTGTAGAGATATAATATATACTTTATTAAGGATCTTTATTGCACGTCAAGATTGGCCAGTCTTGATCGTGCGTAAGGCGAGGAACGACTGTTACAATTTCCTGTCCCGCTCGGACAGCGCCACCAACGACCATGAATACGTCGTGGTGTAGATGGGCGACTCAAGTCGCCACACATCTGCTGTACAGGCACGTTAAAAACAGAATCAAATAATCTGTTGCATGCTACGCATACCTACGTTTCCGATAAATAATATGTATATCGAACTTTGTTAGGCGTTTTAGTTTTTACATGGATATGTATAGTAACGTAATTTCTTAATTATCATTGTGTATCTATCGCGTAAAAACAAATAATTTTCGATATTTGCGTATCATTTTCAATAATATTTTATTAAAATTCTTTATTTGATAACATTCTTTTTACGCTTACGTGAAAGCATTTACATTTCAACGCGTAGAAGAAGAGTTGGATCTACAGCGTTAGAAATTATACGTACAAAAATATTTTAAGTCTACAATTATTACGATTATATTATATTATTATTAATTATTACTATTTGGCACAGATGGAAGTAGCCAATTGAAATATCAAAATATTTTTTGCATACTAACGCAATTTTTATAAGAATAATTGTAGACTTAATATTTTTGTATGTATAATTTCTAACGGTGTAGATCCAACTCTTCTTCTACGCGTTGAAATGTAAATGCTTTCACGTAAGCGTGAAAAGAATATGTCAACAAATAAAGAATTTTAATAAAATATTACTGAAAAAGATACGCTGATATCGAAAATTATTTGTTTTTACGCGATAGATACACAATGATAATTAAGAAATTACGTTACTATACATATCCATGTAAAAACTATACTAAACCGCCTAAGAAAGTTGGATATACATATTATTTATCGAAAACGTATGTATGCGTAGCATGCAACAGATTATTTGATTCTGTTTTTAACGTGCCTGCACAGCAGATCTGTGGCGTCAGCGCCACCTGCATTACCGACCGAAAAGCAGCGGCGCTATATACGAGTAGTTCTGTAGTCTTTATGTGCGCTGCGAGCTAAGCCAAGCGATTTCGCACGTAA
>NW_011963478.1:0-3391 GCF_000949405.1 Vollenhovia emeryi
AAGATGCCGCCCAGCTTCTGACTGCCATCCCACTCCGCGGATCCTGGAGACCAGTTTACCGCGGAGGTCTGGCCCCTTCCCCCCCGGAAGACACGGACCACGTCCGAGTCAACCGCGGGGAGGCCACGACTTCCGGCCCACCCTTCGGCCGGGACCACGTCCCGTTGTGCCTCCGGGGTCCGGCCCTCCTCCGCCCGCGGGCACGTCCACGACGAGCTCGTTGGCGGAGGAGCTCCCCTTGCCACCGCCCCCTGCCGGAACACCGGCGTGCAATGGGTGACGGTGGCCTCCCCCCGAATCCCAGCCGCCTGCCGGAACACCGGCGTGCAATGGCAACTGGGATTCCCGCCCCTCAATGCTGGTGGGAGGAGCAAGCTCCCCCCTATCGGCCCCAGCGGCCGGAGGTTTGAAGTCAGGGTGCCTCATCCCCTACCAGCGAACAGCGGGCTCGTCCGCCACACGTGTGGTGAACGAGTCCCCCTTAACGGAGTCGCTGGACCCCGTCCGCCCTTAAAAGGGCGGAGACGGCGCTCCGGCAGCGAGCTCCCCAGGCCCGGAGGCTGCCGACGCTTAAAACGCGCCGACAGTCGCCCGCCCAGAGAGCACGCCACCGGATCCCCGCCCAGGCTGCCGGACCCTGACTCGGAAACGTCCGAGCGGCCCCGACAGCCCCCCGCGTCCGGCCCTGGACCCCGACCTGGGAAACGTCCCAGCGGCTCCAAGGGCCCCAGGCTGCCGAGCCCCGCCTCGGAATAAGTCCGAGCGGCCCCGCCAGCCCGTCTCCTCGGGCAGGATGGATTCCCGTTCCCCCCGACATGGGGAGACCGGGAGATCCACCCTCCCGTCCCCCCTGGTTTCCCCGGGAAAGACACCCGTGGGATCCGGTGATGGGGACTCCTCTAGCGGCGAGTGGCCTCGGTTCTGCCCCGACATGACCGTCGGGGCAGCCGATACCGGAGTCGCCGGGCTCCATGCCTCCCCCCATAAGCTGGAGGGAGGGTGGTACGCTCTTGGTCAGCGGACGCCCGTCCAAAGGAACCGCCGGAGCCTTAAAGCGGCACACAGACGGTTCCAGGCCGGACGCCCGCCTAAGCTCCCCCACCACGACAAGGTGGCGCACCATCGGGGGAGCATATTCTTCCGACCTGTTTGCAGAACGAAGATAACATATCGCGGCTTCTCGAGCTGAGTAGCTGTTTTAATAGCCCACGAATGTTTAGTCGTCTGCTGCAATAGCGGAAACTCATAGAGATCCCATGAACGAAAACACATATTGAGGTATCGTCCACTTTCCAAAGTACGCAGCATCGATAGCTTGTTCACCTCGTTTAACAACACATGCGGCATTCGCCACTGTATCTTGAATATTTCAAGCTGTGGCTCCAGTGTTACAGCTCCAAACAGGCAATTGGTGTCGTTGCGCGATCGTATTAAAATCAATTCGTGACGAGCGTTAATTACCACGCGTTTGTAATCTTCACAGAATCCCAATAGCATGTTGAGCGATACGCAAAAATTGAAATCTCCCTTCCCATTGAATGCCACATCCCAGCCAGCATTCTTCAGAGTCGCCATTTTATCGACTGATGTCGAGACGTAGTTTTTGAGCGTGCTGGTTATTCCAACGTTTCTGGTACGATCAATCTCCACGCCGTCAAGTTCATATCGGATCTCATCGAACATGAACGCGACGCAATTATTTCCCAGTACAACATCGGCCTCAGGGACTTGTTTGGCAGTAGTTAGTTTTCCCTCGATGTACAGGAAACTTTCATGCGGCAACGTATAGAGATCCTCTTGTTGTATAGGTATTCTTATCTCATCGCTGTGTCCAAATGTCGTGTTGGCAAACGGATTGTACGAGTGAGTTTCAATCTTGACGATGCGATCGTCAAAGACTGGCTCCTCCCCGATGTTGAGGATGTCAATCATTGTTTGCGCACCGCGAATCCCAATGATTTTAAAAATTCCACGTTCGCCGCGCTGAGCTTCTTTTTCCTACTGCAATCGGACGACTCGATATTATCGAAAGTTGACGCCACTGGTCTCACAATCTGCTCCGATCCGTTCAGTACGAGCATCTCATGTACACTCGCACGCGTTATCATCGTCTCCGACGTATGTGAAATCTGACGGTGATCTCTTCTCCGCGAAAGTCGAGCAATCGACCGTTCTGATCCGCAACGCGTATCGTTAAATCAGTAATGCTCCGTGCGATGACTGGCAAGTAAATGATCTGCGTCGGCGTTTCCGATATCTTATATCCCGGTGGCACATTCATGCCACTTTCGCGGTTGCAGTATACGCGTCGATTAGAATCCCAGAAGCGATCCAATGTTGTTGGGCTTGCTAAAGTTTATTCCGACGGCGCATTTGATCTCGCTCCTCATCGTGTTGTAATTAGCGCGCAGCACAATCGGGTATTCATCGTCATCGCCATCGTCGTCGTCGTCGCTGCGTTTTTCACCGTCGTCATTAGCTATGAACCGACGTTGCAGCTCCTCGAGCTGGCGTTGCGCAGCTTTGGCATCGTTCACCGCCTTCGCCACACCTGCTGCTCCGCCAATCATGGATCCTAGCACGCCCAGCATCGGTAGAATTGGCAATAAACCACCGCGTTTCGCTACCGGAAGAATCCGCTTCTTTGTCGCTCTTTTCTTCTTCTTCTTTGTTTTAAAACCCATACCAATCTTTGTCTTTGCTTTCATAGCCGCCCAAACAGCTGTAGCAGCAGCTTTCTCTCCAAGCATTGAATCTCTAGCGGTAATGCGTTTCCGTGCTCTCTCGGCGAGTATCTTGTCCGCCACGTGTCTCTCGGCGAGTTCTTTACTGCGAGAATACGCAATGTTGTGATCGCGGCACGCCGCGTCCAATAGATTTATCCCTCGATCTCCTCTCGCCAATCGTTCTTCCAGACGAGTGCCCGGGCCGCAAAACTGATAACCAGAGATATGCAGCTCGAAAGAAAGCGCGTTTATTGCACGATTCAACAGACTGCCGCCACGTTTTACCGCTGCTGCGTCAACTGACATTTGTAGCAATCCTTGATCATTGACGCGGGACCGTCGATGTGCGTCCGCTGCCACGGTTGATTGTAATGTGCGCAACAGCGTCGATAAGTTTGAACCTCCGAATCAGACTTTATATGTTCCGGAAGCTTATCCCACACGTAGTGGACGTAATCGCCACACACTCGTAACAGAACGGTTTTCGGAATAAACTGTAACTGCTCGGCGGTTAAATCAAAGATATCGGAAGGACTTGACAGCAGGACAAACATTTTCACTACTGAGCGATTCGTTGTGGCGCGCCTGGTTAAATAGGTGTCGTCTACCGAGCGGTTTCACGCGCCTATAAATAGACGCACGATTTCCCTCCCCCTTTCAGTGTG
>NW_011963479.1:0-3391 GCF_000949405.1 Vollenhovia emeryi
CAACTGTATTCTCTGCTGTACAGAAAAGCATACTTGGCATTTCATTCGGTTGCTCGCTCGTCAAGGCTCCTTAACAGTCTATTCTTATATTTAACGATAATCTTTAATATCTCTCCATCTATATTTCGTTGCCAGTAAAAAGCTATACATTTCTTTCGTTTCATATCTCATTTATCCAAGTACACGAGCTTTTCTATCCTATATATACAATGTTGCTACGATACTATAGGCTTGTTTTCTGTTGCTACACTGGTCAACTAGTGCAATAAGTTTGAGTAGGACAAGTACATTTTTCTCATTCTACATTACTGCACTAGTTGACCAGTGCAGCAATAGAAAACAAGCCTTATGTTTATAAGAATTTGTATTTAACGTCATAGGATCGACGGATCAATATTTACTTGCTAATAACGTTTCCAATATTTCAGACTACCAATCGGGAGAGTACAGGAGTACGGACCAAGAAGGAGGGAGAGAGAGAGAGAGAGCTGCCGAATAACGGACACGTACGAGGTATATTTTCATTTTTATTGTATCATACATGTGTCTCACTGTATAGTATGTATACAACATTCACTCTCTTCGTCTTACTGACGGATCCACTGGACCAAAATTGAGGTTGAACATGCACTTACAGTGGACGTTGTAGCTATACGCACGGCTACGTCGCATCTCGCCCAATTCCTGCAAAGGCACGCAACGATTAAACAACTCGTCGATCGAGTCAGCGGATGTCGTTATCCATAACAATTTCAACATTTACCTCGTGGTTGTAATAACGGAATCTATCCGTTATCTGCCTTCGCCTGTCCGGCGTGTACGCAGTTTTTAATGTAAACTCTAGAACCTCGTGCAAAAAAGGTTCCGACACGTGGTTCAGGATCGCAAAATTGACCATCCTGTTGTGGTCCACAAAGTTGCGGTCCCAAAACATAGTACGTATGAATTGGGGCCACGTCTTGGCGTCGCCAACCACGTCCTGGATCGACAGCCACGGGTTTTTATTTATTTGGTCGACGCTGTAGCACGCCATTTCAATCTGAAATAGATGACAATTTGTTGAATCGTCGACACGTCAACGACCGTATCTGGCAATTGTAATAATACTATTTATCGCGACCAATATTATCTCTCTTACCTCTACCTCTACTCTCTCGGGGGTCTGTCGAACAATTGG
The DNA here is from genome assembly GCF_000949405.1 of Vollenhovia emeryi. Taxonomy (NCBI): domain Eukaryota; kingdom Metazoa; phylum Arthropoda; class Insecta; order Hymenoptera; family Formicidae; genus Vollenhovia; species Vollenhovia emeryi. Next base: position 1,178 of record NW_011963479.1, read on the forward strand.
ATCGCTGTCACCTGACTCTGTGTCGTACTTGGAACCGCGTACACACGGAACGTGCGCACGTCGCCACCTATGGGTCGCGCTCGGTACGATTGGTTAATACTCGTAGATGCAGCCAATCGTGTAAAGATATCATTGACCGTGGCCAAAGTTTCAATCGCGGAACAAACTCTACTCGAAAATATAGTCAATTTCCATCCGTCTCCATCCTGTCGAGTGTGTTGTCTAAAGAGGTTAGTACGGCTCTGTGTCATGTGTCAAAAAAAGAGCTCGAGATCCGATCCGAAATATAACAACGGACTGCGAATATGTATTTCGAGTAGCTACGTACGTCTTGTTATTCTCATAATGATTGAATTTCATTCTCCTTGTAATGTTTATTAGGCGATAGATGTATTAAATGTTTTACCGATATATTTTAGAGGAGCTGTAGACTATTACCGTCTATTTGTTTCTCTCAATTATATCACGGATACATCGATACATTATTAGGAGAATAACAAAAAGTACATACATGGCTACATTTCTTATGCTTTCTTCTCAATATGCATGTCGAGAAGACACATTTAATTTGTCTCGGAGTTGTCTTTTAGATACGTGTGTCTGAAAGACGACTCAAAGATGTCGAATAGACACGCGTGCTGTATGGCTTTGCGGCACGTATACATGTAAATCTATCGTAACCAGTATACCATTTTTATAATGCAGTTGTCAAGTATCATGTCGCGGCCTCTTAAATTCGACGAGAGGGACCTGGAGGAGCCCAAAGAAATCGAGTGGACGTGAGTATGTTTGTACGCAAAAGTACCATCGTCGCGTCGAATAATGTACATCTGCCTTTTATTTCAGAGACGGAGGATTACGAACTAATTCCCATGACGTCGCCGAGTCCAACGATGACACCGCGTCGACCGTGGACGTCGACGCATTGAGTAATTTGGGCGACCTCGACAACTTGGACGTGGACCACTTGGACGTGGACAACTTTGACGTGGACAACTTTGACGTGGACAGCTTTGACGTGGACGACGGCGTGGACAACGACGACGACGACGACGACGACGACGAGGAAGACGTGGACAAAAGTGCAAGGTCAACATTTACTTGTTCATTATTTTCTTTTCCTTTTCGTGCAACGAATGTAAAATAATTTTCTTTTTTCAGAAAGGAGGACGGACAACTGGACGGCGACCATGTCGAGGACGACGTCGAACGTCCAAGGTAAACATTTATTTGTTAATTATTTTCTTTTTCTCATCGCGCAACCAATGTAAAATATTTTTCTTTTTTCAGACAGGAGCACGAGGAACTGGACGACGACGATGTCCAGGACGGCGTCAAACGTCCAAGGTAAACATTTATTTGTTAATTATTTGCTTTTTCTCATCGTGCAACCAATGTAAAATAATTTTCTTTTTTCAGAAAGGAGTGAAATGACGCAACGTCCCAATTACTTTATTTTAATTAATCGTAACCAATATTAATAATTAATCCAATAAATAAATATATATATTCAGACAGTCTTATGTTTATTGAATTATTCACGTTGTCTTCCTTCCATCCATCAATCTTGACCCTTCCTACCCTTCCTCCCTGCCGACGTGGCTGTCACCTTGACGCGGTGGCGGGGCTTAAACGCAAGACTGTTGGCGGAGAGTCTTGCGTGAACCAAGAACAGCCACTCTGTTACCCAGATAGCATTTTGACATCCAATGTATATACATTGCATATACATCAGTGTATGACATATCCTATGAACATACATCAACGACATACATTGGATATCACATAGGTATGTGCAAATGCAACGCGCTGTACATGCAATGTATATACATTGGATGTCAAAATGCTTTCTGAGTTCCAGCTTACAAACCAACAGATGGACCAGTTTGATAAACTCGCAATAAAAAATATATTTTTATCATTATTTATTTCTTCATTAAATAATTAAATAGCCGCAAAATTACACGTAGGGATAATAAATAGCTATAGTTTTACTCAGTATTATCGTGCATATCTTGCTGCATTAGTTGAACATTCATAGAATGTACAAGAGGTATATTTTATGTATATTCCTCCTATCATTTCGAATGAATATACGATATTCTACGAATATTCATAAATATATATGCATCCTATAAGAGGTACATTCTATGTATATTCTCAACATCATCTCGAATGAATATACGATATTCCCTGAATATTTTATAAATGTAT
>NW_011963480.1:0-3392 GCF_000949405.1 Vollenhovia emeryi
ATATTTTTATCTTTTTATGATTGTTTTACATACTTGGTTGAAATGGAACCAACATCCAGTTAACTTTGCTGTGGTAAACTTCGTACTAAGCGATTTTACTGCAGCCATTTCAAAATCACTCATTACAAAATTAATGTTTTGTTTAAGTTGTGGTACCAGCTGTATAATTTTATCCCACAAAATATCATACATAGTAGCCGTACGCACATCACACAAAATGAATAATGTTGCAATGCCCTGGAAAAATTAGATTATTACTGAGTTTCACAATTTTAATTAACAAATTTTCCAAAATGTCAATTAAATAAATATCTTACCGTATCCATGTATCGTGTATGTACAGAGTAAAGTTGCATAATATGAGGTTTGCGCGGGAGAACCTTAAGAGAGACATATACAATAATTTTTTTCATAATCTAATTCAAAATTATATTAAGTGTTATGATATGTTAGCCATTATAAATATTGTTACAATTTGTTTGCCACTGTACTATTATTATACTATTGTACTTGCTACTATACTATTGTCATTTTTTGTCAAAATGTCATACAGAGGAAACGGTTATGGTACTTACAGAAAATGTTCCATCTACATAGAGTTCTGTAGCAGATGATAAAGCTTCTAGTAAATAATTGCTAGATAAAATTATTGCAGTTTTTCCATCATTTGTAGTTACGCTTCCTTCATACACATTTTTTATTATATCACAGTTTTCCACAATATCACGTAATGCTGCTAATGTATCAGGTACAGGAGGTCGACTTTTTATTCGTTCACGTTGCATGCTACATCTTATAGCAGGAAAACTTAAATATTGTGCTGTATCTGGATTACTAGAAAGAAAAAGTACATATTTTAAATATAAAAAATTATAAACAGAAATTCTGTTGAAAAACATACAAACTATGCAATCTCATTTATTGCTATAACATTTGAATGAGTTTTTTAGTAGAAAAAATATTTGTCTTAAATTCGTATTAGATTGCTTTTATAGAATTAAAAAAAATTTTTATGTCTTTTACTCGAAACAAAAGTAAACAGTTACGATATTAGTTATTTCAGAGAAAGAGAGAAAAAGGTAGAAAAACATGTTGCAGGTATAAATAAAAGCTTTTTAGAATTATCAAAAATTTATTGAGTCCATTACGTTAATTGACATAAAAATTATCACATAATATTAATATAGTTGTTTATATGAAATATATAAATAAAAAGTCACATGTTCCACAAAATTTTGTTATAATAAAATTATTATTGAACATAATAACTTTTTACTATTCATATATTGTTTAAACTTAATAATTGTAACCATTTATTGTCGCGTTTAAAAATTCCTATTAAGAATAAACTTCGAGCATAAATAGACTTGTTGCATAAATTATATTGCCTTACAATTAATAACCCGGGAAAAAATTTTCACATATGATCATATATAATCATATATGCTCATATACGAAAAATGTCCATATATGTATAAGATACCATGTGTATCATGTATGATCGTATATGATAATGTGTTTGTCATATATACTGTCATATATGACAAACATGTGCATCATATATGATCGTATATGATAATGTATTTGTCATATATACTGTTATATATGACAAAAACATTATCATATACTGTTGCCGCGCCGCTCCGTGCGCGGTGTATTTTACTTCTTACTCACTCCGGAGGTGTTCTCTGACGAGAAACGAAGGGGTTCTTTGATGGGATGTGGCTGGTCGAAGGTCACTTCAAGAAGGCACCGTTGGATCTCACAGATTAACTTTATTTAACTGAGTTTCACAAGATTGGTTGACGGCAGGCCGAAGGCCTGACGGACAAGTGTTTAACGCGTACAGTATGTTATCGGATGCGCGATAGTGACAAGTGCCCCGATCTCGGGCTTTCCTCCGGTTTTAAACCCGATGATCGAGGCGTCAGCGTTCTCGGTACTCGATCGAGGTTTCTCGGTACTCGATCGAGGTTATGCGTAATCGGGTCAACAACTAGCTGACTTCTTCTCCGAATTTAATTAGGTTGCGCGGTCGGGCTTTTGTGGCTCGATCGCGCAATATGCTTACGCTAGTGTTATTTTACATGCGATTACATTGCTTGAGTGCCCTCCTTACCTCTTTATGCAATCGGGGCACAACAATACGATCATATATGATACATATGATATCTTATATATGGACATTTTTCGTATATGAGCATATAGATTATATATGATCATATGTGAAAATTTTTTCCCGGGAAGCATAATTTTAATGTATATATATATATATATATATAATCTATTTATTGTTTCCCCTCGGGGATTACAAGGCGTTTTTCAGCGGAACGTTCCCAAACCTCTTACATTTTATCCTCTTCTCCACATATCTGACATATCAAATCCGCCATTTCAACCAACTTATAATAAAAATAAAATAAAATAAAAATCAAACAAAAAAACGAACAAACAAACTTACAAACTAAATATTATACAGGTGTGGCGTTTTTTCAGGAACGTACCCAAACCTTTACATTCTTTTAATATGCGCTCGCAACCGACCGATCTCTCTCTCTGCCCTCGCACGCTCGCCACCTATCGCTCGCACGCCCTCTCTCGCTCGCATATTCTCCCCCCTCTCCCTCCCTCATGGACTTCCGTTTCCCCTCTCTCTCCTCAATCTCACACCCTCCCCCCCTTCTGTTTCTCTCACACTCCACCTCCCTCATCCATTCTTCACCTCCTCCCTCCTCTCCCAGGATTCTCTCATACACTGCTTGCCATGTTTCCCCCTTTCTTTCACTCCAATCCATGCACTCTTCCCACACATGCTCCCATGACTCCACCTCATTTTCACACAGTCTACATACCCTTTTCTCTTCTTCCTCCCAATATCTCCCTTCTTTCATCTCATTCCCTAGCCTATATCTCAGTACTCTTCTCCATCTACTTTCGCCCCATCCCTTTTTCAAGTATTCTGGTATCCCTTCCCCTTTGACTCTTCCATACCATCTATTACTTCTTGACTCACCTATCTTCCTCCATCTCTCTTCCTTTTGCATATCTCTCTCTCTTTTTCCTATGGTCCCTTCAAAATCTACTCTTCCCTCTTCTCTTGCTTCCTCTATCTCTCTTATTTCAAAACCTTTTTCCTCAAAAAATAACCTCCTCTCTTTTTCCCAACTCGACATATCCCTACCCCTCCGCGCGTTCTCCCTTATCTCCCATAAACATTTCTGTGCTAACCCGCTACCTTTTCCCTCTAACAGTCTCTCTTCAAATTTCCACGCCCTCTTTCCAGCCCTACTCTTCATCATCTCTCTTTGCACTTCCTCCCTTACCATGTATCCCGGTGTCCATCTCTCTACTCCCAATATCCATCTCAAATGTCTTTCGTGCATACTCTCTAT
>NW_011963481.1:0-3392 GCF_000949405.1 Vollenhovia emeryi
AAACGCATTCGCAATATCAAGTGCGACCGCGAGTACCACTGCCCCCCCCCTCGATCACCCTCCTCGCAAGTGCCTTGACGAGGGCGATTGCGTCCACCGTGGAGCGGTTTTCACGGAAACCGAATTGCCTGCAGTGTAGGCCTCCCCTCTCACCGCCCTCACGGGAGCCATCTCCTAACCTAACCTAACCTAACCTAACCTAACCTAACCCTAACCTTTTTTTTTTTTTTGACCCGGTGGAAATCCTCATGGACCGTCACCCGCCCCTCCTGGAGAGAGGGACGGGTGGTGTGTGGGACTCGTCTCCCTGGCACCTGGGAAGATGACCCAGAGCCAGTAGTGCAACGGAGACGCCTACCGCACTAAAACCACCGGGAGTGGCCACCTCGTCGCGATTTAGGAGCCATCCGGGTACTTCAACGCAGATCTCCGGATGGCCCCCGCGTCACGCTGTTTACGCGCTCATTCTTTGTCTCCCCTTTAAGAGGGGGAGACCTAGGCCCATGCCGGCCTTCTCATCGTTACTCTTTGTGCGGCAGGGGTGCCACCGGGCCCCCGCCGCGCCCCCTTGGTACCTAACCCTAACCTAACCTAACCCTAGGCTTCTCTCTGTCTCCACCACCGCTGTCGCGATATAGCAGACGTTCCTGAACGGCATCAATGGTGACATTAATTGTGCATAAAACAAAATGAATAAACAAGTAGGATATCGTATTAAAAAATGTCGAACTGTAAAAAAAAGATGTATCCAAGAAATTGAACAAGTAAAAGGCATAATTACGAGTACATTTAATACAGAAGTTATAACCTCCAGCGCAATAGATGATCATGGTAATTATATGTTTTTCAAATGAAATAAAAGTAATATAAAATTTAAGAAGTTTTATAAACAACGTATATTTTTATAGAGAACAGAGTTCATGATGAAGTCAAGGAAAATGTAGATACATCTAATCTCGTATATGAAAGTTTATCAAATGTCACAGATAATTATGGTAAATATATTTTTAGTTAGAATTAGAACGGTTTTATTTTCGAAAAATTTTAATAAAATTTGAACGACGATTGTGGACGAATGAATTAAGATTTTTATGCATACTTTTAGAAATACACATTAAGAGGTAAAAGTTAAAAAATAGGTATTAATAATTGAATACAATATTGTTAAATTTAAAAAGTTTGTACAATTTTGCTATGATTCCGGGAAAACAAATTAGAATTTTTTATTTAATTTTTCATAGCATCTTTTTAGTATAATAACCCCCTCCCCCCTTAATTTTTATTTTAAAATTATTATTGCGAAAAATAATACCTCAGCCAGGATTAAAAAATAAAATTATTTTTACAGACAGCAGTAATGTGCTACAAGAAAACGCTTCAGATTTTAGTGATCTCCAAAATTTAATTACAAATGACGATTGTGACAGCATTCAAACCTCGCAGTCTCTTGATCATCGTTTTTTGACAGAGGATATCGAAACCGATTCGTCGCAAAATAATGAGTGCTCTATAATCGATAAACTGCGTTCTTGGGCTATTAATTGCAATATTAAGCATAATCACCTACAGCAATTACTGGGTTTATTGAGACAAGACTTAATACCTACTTTGCCAAAATCTGCACAAGCTTTCCTGAAAACATATAAAGCAACATACGAAGTAATAAAAATGGATGATAAGAACGATCTACACCCGAATGGAGAATTTGTTTATTTTGGTTTGCAAACAGGTTTAAAACAACAAATCAACGAACATTTTTCTCAAAATATTATTCAACTCTTAATTAACGTGGACGGTATGCCTATATCTGCTTCTGGAAGCAAATCTTTTTGGCCAATTCTCTGCAAAATTCATTACTATCCGGATATATACAAACCATTTATTGTCGCTATTTATTGTGGTCAAAGCAAACCGCGATGTTTAGACAAGTATCTGGAATCATTTATTTCAAAGATTAATAGTTTGCAAGAAAATGGAATTTGTATACAAAATCAAAAGTTTAAAGTTCGATTATTAGCATTTATTTGTGACACTCCAGCTCGGGCTTTTTTAAAATGCGTTAAAGGGCACGGAGGTTACAACGCGTGTGAACGTTGCACTATTGTTGGAGAATTGATCAGAACAGGAAAATCTACCAAAGTAATTTATCCTGATTTAGATTGCTTGGAACGTACAAAATCATCATTTCTTGCTCAAGAAGATCGTGCTCATCATACTGGTATCTCGCCTCTGATTAATATAATTCCTGCGATAGATTTTACAAAAATTTTTGTTTTAGATCACATGCACCTGTTTTTTAATGGAATTATGAGAAAATTAATAGATTTATGGATGAAGGGCCCATTGAATGTTAGACTATCCCGACGACAAAAGATACACATTTCAAAAAGACTTTTAAATTTTACTCCTTATATTCTTAATGAATTTCAACGAAAACCGAGAGCAATTTTTGAATATTTAAAATGGAAAGCAACAGAATTAAGATTTTTCCTGTTATACTGTGGCCCAGTTGTTTTAAAAGGAATTCTTCCATCTAAATTATATGATCACTTTTTGTTACTTCATGTTGCTTGCAGAATTTTATGTAGTGATGAATTCGCTATCATTCATAATGCAATTGCAAAGAAGTATTTATTAGTATTTGTTAAGGCTATGCCACATTTGTACGGTCTGAACTCACTAGTCATAAATGTACACAATTTATTGCATGTAACTGACGACGTGATAAACTTTAATTGTTCCTTAAGCAGAATAAGTTGTTTCCCATTCGAAAACAAACTGGGACAAATTAAACGTGTTCTTCGTACATCTAATAAACCGTTGGCGCAAGTGTGTCGCAGAATATATGAGCAAAATGTTGTGAACACAGATAAACCTCGACCTAATGAAAATCAAATACTTGAAGGATCAATTCATGATAACAAATTTCGGATACGCAAAATTCTGTGGAATGGCCTTACAATTACAACAAAACAGCGAGATAATACAGTACTTTTAAATAATGGCACCATTATGGAAATTTCTTGTATGTACTGTAATAAGCATGATACATCTTTTTCAAGCATTACAATTGAAGGTAGAATCTGGACAAAAAAGGAACTATTTTATAAATATCCATGCAACTCAAGTCTCTTAAATATATGGCGCTTTTCTACAGCATCGTCTAGTATCAATGATACACATTTATTAACATCCGTGGCAAATAAATTAATTCAATTGCCATTAAGTAAACAGACTACTGTTATCGTTCCGTTTCTTCACTAGTGTAGAAATCTCAATATATGTATAAATAGCTATAAATGATATAGTGCTCATATGTATACATAAACATATTCAATATTAATTTACACTGAATATGAATAAATGACACCCTTATTAGTTTTCTGTAACAA
>NW_011963482.1:0-3392 GCF_000949405.1 Vollenhovia emeryi
GACGGTTCTTAATCCTACCTACCTACGTAATCTGCCCAACATGCGGACTTTGCATTGCAATATCTCCACTCATGGGGCACGTAGGAGAAAAGTAAAAACACTTTTATTATGCAAATCGTACCCAAGCTATCGATTAAGCGCAGTCTCAAGTTCGTCGGATCAGCCGTTGTTGAGATCCGAAAATCTGAGGGCCCGTCAACTCGTGTACTCGCGTAAACTTACACGGTGGTGTCGCGCGCGTGGTTAGGCTTGTCGCTTATACTTAGTCGCTTGGCGCGAGACACTACCGTGTCTCGTGATCAGGTTAATGGGCCTATATAGAATTGTGTTAGGTTGTTTCAGAAAATTGTTCAAATTATCTCCATAATCAATAGAACAAACGAACAGTTATGGTACCGACATTTTTTGTATGATATGTAATGTGTAGTAACTTAATTATCTGGTGACCGTTTCTGCTATGATGATTCGTCAGATGATATTATAAATCGCTCTTGACTTTTTCGCGTCTCAAAAAGAAGTGAATCATATGTAGAAGGCAGTCGAAAGTTGAGGCATGGTCATTTCATATTGGTATTGTTTATAGGTTAAACGATTTACTTTTAATTTTATACAGACTGTAAAAATTCAGTGGAAGAGGCATTAAGATTTTCAGTATGTCAGGCAGTAAGATTTTCATTGTGAGAGTTAATTCCTTTGGTCTAATTTTTAATATGGATCATTTAACTTATGGTTTTCTTATGCCGATTTGGTTCTCTGTCCAGAACTGAAACATTGTCCCAATCGAAACAAAGATTTTTGAGTATATGTTGTGATATTATAGAGTGTTTTGATGGTTCTGATTTAATATTGTTAGTATGTTCTTTGAGTCTTGTCTGCAATTTCCTTTTTGTCTGCCCTACGTAAGAGGCATCACAGTCTGTGCATGGAATTTTATATACGACATTAATGGTATTCAATTTATTTATTTTGTCTTTCAGTGTACCAATGAATCTGGTCAATTTATTTATATATCTAAACCCTAATATCAATTTAGGTTTGTCATTTAACGGTTAAATCAGTTTTTGGATTGAATTGAGGAAGGAGAGAACTAAAAATCTTTTCTTTGGTCTCTTCGGGTTTATCATTATTATCAATTGTTCGATTATGTCTATTTTGTAAAATATGTATTCTATTATTAATTTTGCTGAAAATGAGACGAAGATGGTAAGCATTGTCTAGTAGTATGTTAATACAGAGATTAAGATTTTTCGCGTGAAAGGTTGGATGTGATAACAATAATGCTCGATGTACTAAATTGCATAAAGTACCTATTTTGTGGTTCATAGGATAGTTGAAATAAAACGAAAATGTGCCAGAAAATGTTTCTTTATGGAATCAATCTATTAAGTGTCTAGGAGAAATCTTATAAGTCGCCAGAAGTAATTTAAAATTTCAGAAGATTACTTGACCAGTAGGGTGACATCCAATGAGAGCTAAGCACACTTTACCTCGTCGCCTCTCTCACAATGACTTTCCCTGCGAGCTAACGCTCCATCTCTGGATTCCTGTATCTATGCATACTTACAACAAAGTCATTTGACATCTACTCAAAAACACTGACCACAACCGTTATATCCACTTGTCTCAGCAACGTGTTTTTAACTTGTAACTAATCTTGTACGTTTCACTTGATCTACAATGTATTATCTATCGACAATTATGTACTACATTATTTTTATTATTTAATTTATTATAAATTTGCGCTGATGTGAAAGCACTGTGTGCTGAAACTGTCCGCTATTTTATATTTTATATAATTGTAACAACATTGATTTAAATATATATTATATTGTCAACCTTTATGCTCGTAAAAATTGGCTTCTTTAGATAAGTGGATGTAGAGGCCATAAAGAAAAAGGATAAAGAAGCCATAAAGCAAAAATCGCTGGAAGCACTGATGGCCATACCAAAAAACGAGTTTCAAAAGTGTTTTGGAAGTTGGAAAAAGCGTTGGCATAGGTGCATCACAGCCGATGGAGATTACTTCGAAGGCGCCCGCATGAATTTTGACGAATAAGTACGTACATTCAATTTTAATAATAAAGTCTCGAAAATTATTTATCAAGATGGTATATGCAAGGTGATCGGCAAATAATAACGGCGATATTTTATTTAGATGGTTTAGTGAGCCGGAATTACTTGCGGATTCATACTTATAACTATCATTACTCTCCACTCTACAGCTCAACACGCTAACAGTAACAAATCTGGGTAATAGTCACAATTCAATTTGTGCATCACGAAGGGTTGTTTTTTTTCCGGAAGTTGACACGTTGTGTTTCGAGCAGGGACATTATGGTTCCATTAGCGAGAGGTGTGTCACAGTCGTAGCCCATGAGCGCATATTCCTGTGTTATCAGTAGGAGAGTTATCACGAGAGGAATGGCATCCGTCTACAACGTAATGCCTCATCCTGGCCCGCTCGAATAGGCCAATTTAAGCAGATTTGCATTATTCTTGCAGTATTTCGTATTTTAATGAGCAGGTTTTCCTGATCTAGTTTTTGAATAATTCGGTACGGTCCGACGTATTCGCGATCAAGCTTATAGGTTTCGGCGCACGATCGCAAATAAATAAAATGTCCAGTGTTATAGGTTTCTGGGTGGATGCGTTTATCGTAATGCCGTTTGGACGATTCCTTAGCTTTTATCAAATTTGTTCTGGTGGAAATTTCTAACTCGTATCCGCTCGAATAATTTCGATAGGATGTCGTTATATATCTCGGGCTCGTTGTCAGTTTTAAATTGAAACGGAATGCGTGCGGTAAGTCCAAAAATTAATTTGTGAGGTGAATATCCTGTTCTCTCATGGACGGCTGTATTGTATGAAAAACTTACTCGTTCAAGAAGATCATCCCAACCATCTTCTCTACTCATAAACATTTCAGTTATTCAACAAGTACTATGTGAGACCGTTCCAGGGAACCGTTCATTTGTAGGAGATATGTCGTAGTGGAAAGCTGCTTTATGCAAAATCTTTTTACGATGCTCTTTATGAAGCTGTTGATTAAGTACCTTCCCTGATAGATCAGTATATTTTTAGGACATCCGAACCGGCAAATAAAATAATAAATGCTCTAGCAACGGTTTCGGCAGTGCCATCAGGCAATGGCGCATATATAGAGTATGTTATAAAGAGATCTTACATACTATTATACATAGGCGTTACCCAGTGGCGTCCTTCGGAAAGGTCCCACAATGTCAAGTGCAACATTATCAAAGGTACGACCAGGGGTGTCAGTGAGTATCAGAGGCTGTCGTGTCTTCTTTCTGACAAGTTCCCATATAGGACTTGCCAGACTTAACAACAGGGCCAATGCTTGGCCCGATACATGGTAACCGATAATTGGCCGA
>NW_011963483.1:0-3395 GCF_000949405.1 Vollenhovia emeryi
GATAAATTATTCCCCCACATTGAATTAGAAAAACTGAATAAAACATTCAACGCTTACGGCAAAGTGAAGCTAGAGCACGAAGGGGTGCTCAGAGGTATCAAAGTCGAAATCGATGAGGTCATAGCCTATTTAGATTTGGTAATCATGTCACGACCAGGGCCGACTTTGATAGGGCGACAATGGCTGGATGCGCTGGGTATGTGGCCGCCGAGCCTGACAGCCAAGTCAAGCGCCGTGCTGTATGTAAACACCGCGAAACGCGATAACACAACGGCCGACTTGACACGTAAATTTCCAAACTTGTTCGGTCCGGGAGTAGGTAAATTCAATAAGGGGGAACTGGACTTAGTACTAAGGGAAGGTGCGCGCCCCGTAGCTATGAAAGCGCGGAAATTACCGTTTGCAGTGGCGGCGAAAGTGGAGGACGAGATTGATCGATTGGTAAAGTTGGGGCATTTAGAAAAAGTCGATGTTTGCGTATGGGCGACACCCATAATTCCAGTAATAAAGAAAAACGGCGCCGTGAGAATTTGCGGAAACTTTAAAATAACAGTCAACCCGCAATTGATCATTGATCGCCACCCACTGCCGCTGATCGATGAAATTTTCGCCACACTAGGAGGCGGAGAACGATTTTCTGAAATCGACCTGGAGCACGCGTACATGCAAATGCCGGTGAAAAAGAGCTCGCGCGAGGTACTTACAATAATCACACACAAAGGATTGTTCCGATACACTAAACTGCCGGAAGGAATCGCATCAGCTCCCGGAGAGTTTCAAAAGAAAATTGAGCTCGTATTGGCAGGAATTAAAGGTTGCGTCGCGTACCTAGACAACATCTACGTAACCGGTAGAAATGACGACGATCACCGTCAAACATTGTACGAAGTATGCGCGCGATTGGAACAGTCCGGGTTAAAAGTTAATGTGGACAAATGCGCGTTTTTCGAAGAAAAGCTTCAAGTATTGGGATTCGTAATCGATAAAACAGGGTTACACAAAGCGAGAGATAAAATAAGGGCCATGATAGATGCACCGCGTCCCACTAACCTTAAACAATTAAATTCATTTATCGGACTAATCACGTATTACGCCCGGTTCCTGCCGAATCGAGCTGAAAAACTCCGGACGCTGTATGACTGCGCAAAGCAGACTGAATTTCGTTGGGACCTCAAGTGCGAAAAAGCGTTCAAATGGGTAAAGAACGAGCTGATATCGCCGAGAGTACTTGCGCACTATAACCCGAGCGAACAATTGGTTCTCGCCTGCGACGCATCGGCTTATGGCCTGTCAGCAATCTTGTCCCATCAATACAAAGACGGGACAGAGCGTCCCATAGCGTACGCGTCGAAGCTAATTCCCGAGAAAGAGAGACACAGAGCGATAATCGACAAAGAGGCAAGCGCCATTATTTTCGGGTTCAAGAAGTTTTATAACTTCGTTTTCGGCCGGGACATAATCCTAAAGACAGACCACAAACCGTTGGTATTCATTTTTGGTCCTAAACAGGAAATTCCCCTAACCACCACCAGTAGATTGCAACGCTGGGCTTATTTCCTGTCACGTTTTTTCTACAGAATTATGTATGTTAAATCTAGCGAAAACGGAAACTGTGATGCATTGTCGAGTCTCCCAATCCACGACGGGTTGCAGATTTTCGACAACGAGTTCACAGCAATAAATTATGTCAACGAAGCATTGGAATCCGTGGATACCGCGGTCGTGGCGCGAGAAACAAAGAAAGATAACACACTCGGTAAGATTGTGCGATACATTTCATGTGGCTGGCCAGCGACGAACGACCTATTAGACTACGAGAAAAAAATTCACGCGAAAAGAGACGAGTTGGCCGTGGAGAAAGGTTGCATACTCTGGGGGTACAGAGTACTAATCCCCGAATCACTAAAGGTGCACGTACTGACTGAACTACACGCGTCGCACTTCGGAATAGTGAAAATGAAAATGATAGCAAGGTCGTTCGTCTGGTGGCCCGGCATAGACAAAGAGCTCGAAAACGTAGCGGCGGCGTGTGCTATTTGCGTGAGGGAGAGAAAAGCGCCGAATGCGACGCCGCTCACACCGTGGCCGTGGCCGGAAAAGTTCTGGAGCAGAATCCACTGCGATTTCTTGGGACCCTTCTTCGGTCACATGTACTTGGTCATTCTAGACGCGCACTCCAAGTGGCCCGAGATCGCGGACATGAAGACATGCACGCAGACCCCGCGCGTGATCGAGGAATTCAGAAAAGTGTTCGCGCGGTTCGGGCTACCTAGACATGTGGTGTCCGACAACGGTCGTCAGTTCACTTCCGCGGAGTTCCGAGAATTCCTGGCTAAAAACGGTATTAAACAAAGTTTCTCGGCGCCACACCATCCAGCCTCGAACGGCGCAGCAGAAAATTTCGTGGGCATTTTCAAAGACAAGGTAAGGAAGATCGTCAAGGGAGGAAAAGCTGTCGAGTACGCGATCCAGTTGTTTCTTTTTGATTATCGGGCTACCGAACACTGCACTACAGGCCGTAGCCCGGCCTGGATGGTGTCGCGGCGAGAATTGAGGACGCGTTTCGACTTGTTGCGACCCGAAGCGGGAGACGCCGTAGCCGAGAGACAAGCGGCCCAGGTAGCCGCGCGCGGTGGTACGCGCAGGGTGACGTTCGTTGTCGGGGAAACTGTAATGGTCGACGATTTCTCTGTACGCAACGACAAGCGAATCGAAGGCAAGATCACGAGGAAACTGTCGCCGGTCACTTATGAGGTAGAGGTAGGAGGTAAGGTCTGGAAGAGACACGTCGACCAGATCGTGCGTTACCGGGCAACCGATGACCCGGCACCAAGGAGGTCCGAGCGACTACGAGATAAGAAATGATAGGGAAAGGAGTTGTGATGTTCTCGCACAGCGCCGAATGCGAGTAAGCGCGTATGTGTGCGTGTCCGAGGTCGTACTTATTATTGAGGCGGCTCGAGCGACAGTCAGTCAGTTGTAGACCGTCCCCGGTTTCGAGCATTAACTGAGTTTCGTGTCAAGAGCGTGTATCAGGATTAAATATAGGTGTTATAACCACGGTGCGTTTTATTTCACCTCGCAGCATACACTCCACTCCCTTTCCTCGTCCCATCTCCATATTTCTTCGTCTATCCACATCTTCATATACCCAATTCTCACTTTCCGTCCTTCCCTTCTCTTCCTTTCTGCCTCCCTTTTAATCAACCATTCCGCCCTTCTTTCCTTCTCCGTCAGATCATCCTTGATCCATTCTGTCCTTTCCTTCAGGTTCTTCTTCCCTCTCATCACCTCTATTTTATCCCCCATACTCGCGAACCTCACTAACACCATTTCCTTCCCCTCCTCATTCTTTCTACCTATCCTCCTTATCTCTTCTATCTTCGCCTTCGCTC
>NW_011963484.1:0-3395 GCF_000949405.1 Vollenhovia emeryi
GATTATGAAGGTTTACACTCAATTTGATGGTTATTTCGGACCGTCAACGTATGATTGAGTGTATTTTTTCATAAGGGTACATTTCCATCGTCATGCTGTTGCACTTGGTGTCTTTGTATTTCGAGTTGCAATACGATACTCTTTTACACACCTTGCCCAGAAGATCGGAACCGCGCGGGACGCCAACCGCGGTACCACTATCTCCGTTCCCAACAAAATCTCCTGTCGCGATGGAATAACCCATGTAACTATCGTCCTCCTTCGCCGGGCCCTCTTTGGTGAACATGATCCTCGACCGACCGTTCAAGGGCTGCGAAAACGCTTGTCCTATAAAACGATTCCACGACGTTAGCAAAAGATACAACCCAGGAAGCGTTGGGGATGCAAGTGTCTTTCGTGACCGCGGCTCTAGTCGAAGATCTCTGAAAGACTTTGCCGCAGTCAGGAAATAGCTCGCACAAAAAGTTTCACAAAATCTTGTACCGCGTTAAAACAGCACTGACGTTGTAATTGTCAACTGTTCGATTTGAGTTGCCATCAGAGAGCAATTTGACATTTAATAGATAGTCACAAAATATTAATTAACAGAAGAAATCACGCATATGTACCTACTAATGTACGAATGTCTACGGACTTAATTTTATTCTCTAAGATTTTGTGAAAACAACATATTATATAAACTTGGGAATGACAAGCTTTTCTATTATTAATCTAGCATTTGTTCTCGCTATTAATGTCAAGCGATCGTCACTATGTAGCAACGTTGGCGCAAACTCTCGAGCCGATTAAGGATATTATAGCTTTCTAGTTGGATCCGTATTACCACGGCTCTTGCTGCATCTGTAGCTTGCTGAAGCTGTAAGAAGCGGGCCCGCACCTGTTAGAAATGGTCACCCACCACTTATTTGGCAGTAATTAGAAAGGGCATACTTCCCGTTAATTGTCGCAATTATGGCTTTAACTCATCAGGGAAACGAGACACTGGAATTTCTTAATTTAACGAGAGTTTCCAATTAATTTAATTCGTAATAATATACGGTAAATACATTGAGTGTTACAACATAAAGAATCAAACACAGAGACTGTGAATCATCCCAATCACGTATGAGGAGTGATTCAACAAGTTAATGAAATTAATTTTAACACATTCTCGAGCTATAATGGGCTTAGTTATTCACACTATACTCATCGATCTCAATCGATCTGAATTAATAACAAGCGTCTATTAATAACGTAACGTTAAGCGTGAGGGCAAATGACTGGGGTTACTGCCAAGCAAGTGCGACGAGGGTGGAAAATACTCTCGTGTTACTTGATACCTGCCTCCGAGGACGATTTCCTGCTATTAATGCGAATTATCACTGCCGGCTTTCACTTCAGTCTTCGCACTCTCGGAAAAAGCCGACAAGCAACACGTTGTTGTTAATTTGGCACGTAAGAAGTCGTCAATACGAGAGAATGGTAGCTTATTAGAATGAGAGGGGGGGGGGTGGTACGGGGCAACGGGGTAAGGGTGGAGAGTATTTTAATTACGGGGGGACGCCTGCAAGTGTTCGCGATACCTGATGCTTCGGCTTCGGTGACTAACATCGTAGCCACGAACTTCAACCTCATGGCGGCGGCGATCGAGTATATCTGACCTGCAATTTGTTAAAGGAAATTCCCCTCTGAATTATTAGTGAGCTCTAGGAGTCTCAAGTTGTTTCTCTCTCACTCTCTTTCTCTCTCTCTCTCTTTCTCTCTTTAATCACTAATCAACATCCGCTCCTCCGTTCTCGTTCAATCGCACCACTCCGTGGATCAGACAATTTCGATTGAAAAAAAGAAAAATAATAGATACGTCGTTAGCTTAAAAGACAGTTTTTCGGCCGGTTTACGTCCTAAGATACACGGGCGTTATCTTACAGACGAAAATGGGATGAGGGATCTCACCTTGCCAGTAATAACTGCCTGGCGCTCCAATGAAGAGTCTCTCGCCAGTCTGAAACAAATAAAAAGGTAACCGTCAGTGAATTTCTTCACTCGTCGCGAGAGAAGTGTTGAGGCCAGATCCTAATTTATCGTCGGTAACACTTTTGCTCGTAACCGCGCGATTGTTCCTACGTTATTTTCCTTCCCTGGCGGAAAAAATTTCGATAAATAACTACAAAAAATTGACTTGAAAGAGAAATTTGTAGAAATTTTTATATCTTCGTTGAAACATTAATTTTTTTTTGTAGAAATATCTACGAAATAGTACCACAAATTACAATGTTCTCAAGTCAAGAAACAATTTTGTAAAAATTAGTATAAAACTAGTTTTAAAACATCTGCTTACTTGTAGAATATTACAAAAATTAACCAAAGTGTTCCAATTCTAGCATTTTTATGTTGATTTTTACAACACTCTTTAAATGTACGTGGAATTTCTTAGATTCTGGCAGTATATTGTATGTTTTTTTGTAGAATTTTGTAGAATCATTTCCGGCAGGGTTTGTGGGGGAGAGAGAAAAGTATGCTCGCAAAACGAAAGAAGCGATAAACTATGCGTGTAATCTTCAGTGTCTCGCAACCGGGAAACGCGACGCACCCACGAAGGTCTAATTCGTGTTTCTTTTTTTTTCAATATACACGACAATACCGTAGCGGATAAGAGAAGGCCGGGCTCGTGCCCGAGATGCGATAAATCAACCGCTCGTATATATGCAAGCCGCACGCGTTTGCTGCACGCGTTTGTGCACAGCCGCGTCACGCATGTTAAGCCGCGTACGAGAAGCCGCGGTGGCCTTTGCGATAGAGACTTCTCGGTACGAAGTGGCCCAGCGTCTCTGGATGCACAGCAGGAAAGAATAAAAAAAAAACACCGGAGAGATCGAGACGGCATCTCGATCGGGCGATAAAATATCGTGAGATACCGCGAATGCGATACCTGTCGATGACTTTCTCATAAATCCACGGTGCATTATGCTCTGTTACGAAATATCCTCGGCATTCCTAACGGTTCCTAACGCGCGCGATGATTGAAGATAAGGGATTTTTTCACGAATCAGACTTTACGAATTCAAATGTCTAGCAAGATCTTTCTATCCCATTTCGCAAGTGCCTGTCCGATATTTAACTCGAGTATCAATCACGGAGTTGCAGAACGGCTGTCTCGTACTCTTCGGACGATGTTTAATGTTTCCAGTCTTTGCCTAGCGACGCGCAATGAGACAAATGGCTGTCTTAAACCATTCTCAGGTTTACTCGAAGCTGATGCGAAAAAATTTGCCATTTTTTTCATCAGGAAAGTCGACGGTTTAAGCACTGAGAGAAAAAATTTTAGTCACGGCAACTATATAGGTGAGAACTATACAAATATTAGTCATAGAATTATTTGCATAGTTTAATTAACTATTTTATAGTTGTCGTCATTG
>NW_011963485.1:0-3395 GCF_000949405.1 Vollenhovia emeryi
ATTACCATTTTCATTTACAAGGTCACACCTGCCCCCTCCCGCAACGGTCGGTACGGATTGAACACACACACACACGCGCGCGCGCGCGCACGCTTAATTCTTCTCGCGGCGTAGACTGACCGAGCAAGCGAGATCCACTCTACACCTCAGACATAGTTTGGGTATGGTTATATTTTAACGAAGTGGAGCCCCCCCCCCCCGAAGGGGGGGCGGAACATACGTGTCGCGTAGTGCCGGATTGCCAATTTGTGCCGGATCGCGCGTTGCAACCGCCACAAAAAGATTCCTCTAGCATTAAGAGGATATTCGTTTTAAAAGAAATATATAAATACTACAAATAAGAATATTTACATATTACAAGAAGAAAAGATTCCTCTAGCATTAAGAGGATTACGAGTTAAAATTTCATGCCTCAGTGTAAGTCCCAGTCTACAATAGATGATTTAAGCCCTAAGCTTTAAGAAATTGGCCAATCACGGTCAAGTATGAGTAGAATGCGCGACTGTGATTAGTCAATTTCTTAAGGCTTAGGGCTTAAATCTCTATTGTAGACTGGGACTAATAGGATATTCCTCTAGATTTTAGAGTATCTTCTTGAGACCGTATTTCATAGGAAAATCCTCTAAAATCAAGAGGGAACCACTCAAAAATAGAATACTTTTCTTTGGGTGCTGTTATTTAATAAAATAAACAAAAACTAGCTGCCCATAGCTGCCCTCCGGTTTTTTTGCAAGTTTTTGTGATGAAAAATACAAATACCTTAGAGATTAGACATTTTAATGTTCTAAAAAGTATCTCATGAATATTTTATTTTTAATTACAGAATAAAATATTAAATTCATATTAAAAGCAGTATATATTTTAATATTTTAGAATCTGCAGATAATACTGAAAAAATTGGTTTATTGAGAAAGGAGATTCTTCTTTTATTGAAGAATCATTTAAACGAAAATGCGACTACAGCATATACAAAAATTGAAAATATCTTTATTTTATTCCAAATTTATAATTAACGGTCATGACAAAATGTATCCATTTTCGTTTTTTAAACGTCTTTTTCAACATTCATATCCGCCATATTGGATCCACCATTCTGTTATTTGTCATTTTGATCTTGGATTTGTAATCAGCGACCTCATAGAATACAAACAATTTATGTCGAGAACAGTTTTCAGTGTTTTAATTCATTTTTTAAGGTTATGAATGGAATGCGACCTCGCCGAGTCAAATGACCTTCAAATTTGGACTCAGCGACCCTGAAAACATATAATCGCTTTGCTTTCTGGGTGTTTTCATGAATTCCAACTTTCATCATTTTTTTGAGGTTAGGAACGAAATGCGACCTGACCGAGTCAAACCAACCCCGGATTCGGATTCAGCGACCCCAAAAACGTATAGAAATGTTTATCTCGTCTGGTGGACAAGACCTTTTTTTCGTGTGCCTGTGTTATTCGCTCTTTTATCATTGTTTTCTCTTTTATCATTGATTATTAAGCTAAGGTTACCAGATGTCCCTTAAAAAAACCGATTATTCGGGATTTGTGATTTATATATGTGTTTAGGCTTTTATAACTCGTAGCTCCCTCTTATCCGAGATATGGAAAAAAGGCTAGGCTAGGTTAGGTTACGGTTAGGTTAGGTTAGGTTTGTGGGTTTGTCCCATTTTATTTTGTTTTATTTTAATGTTTTAATATTTTATTTTAATATATATATTTTATTAAGATTGAGAAAAACTCATAAAAAATTCATAATTTAAAGACATATTAATACGAGTTCGTTAATAATATTAATTTTTTTAAATGTAGACTGTTAAAGTTAAGTCTAAGTTAGCATATATACAGGGTGTTAATAAATCATCGCATTGGCGGTATACCATCGGATAGTGCGCGAAAATCTAAGAAAAATTCCGTTTGTTACATGTCGATCCGATCATTAGGTTCCGAGTAATTAATTATTGAAAAATAATAATTTGGGCCAATCTGCGCGCGAGCCCAACGGACAAGAGAAGAGGCGCACGCGATGGGCACGCTCAGCCGTAGCCGCCAGCGCGCGCGGACGAATACACCGAGCGGAGGGTTAGACGGCCGTATATCTACCAGTGAAAGCTTTATTTTTAACATTAGAACAACTTAAAAAATTTCATTTTTTTATATTGTATCAATGTTGAAGGTGCAGTAATAAATGTTCAAATGTATTCGGAATGTATTAGAAAGATTTTTTTCCGGCCTTAAAACGCCAACTTTGGCCTGTCACATACTGCCCCATGTATGGGGTAGTATGTGACAAATGGGGTACTATGTGACAGTAACTATTTCTCAATTGTTTGCAAAGATTAAAATTTGGAAAAATTACTAACTGTTCCCAGATAGCACAGGATGTCCTGTGGACGTCCAGTTTAAGTCCAATTTACGTCCGAACGTTCGTGGACGTGAAATGGACATTTAACGGACGTCTGTTGTCGTACCTTGAACGGATATCATTTACGGAACATCTTATGGACATCCAATTTTTGTCCACGTTTGGGCTTTAGTTTTATCATCTTTAGATATATTTATTTTAGCATATTTAGATACATTTGCAAATTTTTATTACGAAAAACGTAATTATTAAAAAAAACTTTTATTAAACATTTATAAAACATTCATTTTACGTTTAAAATCCATATGTTGAATAAACGGTTAAAAAATGTTTATTTTATACTTATTTTACATTTATTTCATATTGATTAGATCATTTGCGACATATATGTATATAAAAAATATTTTTTACATGGTTTTTATTTAAGGTTGTTTCACAATTATTTTATATTAATTACTATATTAATATTATAATAAAAAACGTTAATGAATAAAAGTTTTTTTACATTTAAGGTGATGCTGGAGTCTCTCTGTTTTACCGACATTTTTTAATTAGGTATATCTTTTAATTGGCTTTACAGAATTGCAAATTTCTTGTACACGATTAAAGTTCGCACAAAAATAAAAGTCCGTCTGTTCGACTTTATATAAAAAACGAAAAAAAATTAAATATTTTGGCATGTAGAGCTGTCACATGACGATAATATTTGCTTATACAAAAATTCTATAGTTTATATCTGCAAAATGAGGCCGGAGAGACCTAGAGACAACATGCAAGAACAATATTGTGCACTTGGAACTAAGATTAAAAGTCTAGAAAAAAAAGATAGGGTTAGAGAAAAACTTATAAATGCAAATACAGCTGTAGAATGATAAATAGAGGACTGCATGATAATAAGATGGCGCTGCAATCTGGTAGACAAGGAAAGATGTATCGTATTATTGCTCTCTCTTTCTTTTTTATGTAATATACATATACGCACACATACATAACTTTCGCGTTGTCGGTAAAACAGACAGACTCCAGCATCCCCTTAA
>NW_011963486.1:0-3395 GCF_000949405.1 Vollenhovia emeryi
ATATCGTTTAGTGACAATCCAGAGGTAGTACGGCTCGAACCATTAAAGACTACTCTTAATTTAGTAGTAAGACTGGTTTCTCGTATTACACCGTGATGAGGCAAATAGTATACTTGAGGGGGGTCATACTTTTGATCAGAAACAATGCACATATGCTGGAGTTGATTATACTCGTTCATAAAATCGAAGTAAGTACGTTTATATGCGGGATCGTTTTCAAATGTCTTCTTCATCCTAGATATTAACCGAAGAGCCTTAATCTTTGAATTTCCCAGCTGATTCACTGAATCTTTAGAAGGTAATCTTACAATGTAGCGACTATTCTCATCTCTAGAATGAGTAGATTGAAAATGATCCTCACATGCTTGATGTTCGGTTGAAAGCAGAGATCTTGACGAGCAAGGAATGTCCTCTAGTTCCCAAAAACGACTTAAGACCTCAAGTAATTCTCTGTCAAAGGAAACGTGGTAGCTTTGCGACACAACAGGAGTTGGCTGGAAGCCACATGGAGCAGATGACGACAAATTAGGATTTGGCTGAAAGCCACACGGACCAGAAATGATCCATCCAAAAATAGTACGCTGAGCTGTCGGTGAGTTAATAACTCCTTTGACTAAACCGTCCTGTATAATGTGACCATAGAAATCAGAACCAATAATTATGTCAATAGCGCCAGGTAATGAGAATTCAGGATCTGCCAATTCGAGCTCCGCAAGGTGTGGCCATACAGTAGTAGTTATCTTTGCAGAAGGCAAAGGGGTAGTGAGCTTTGGCAGGATGTGAGCTGTAATGCTACAAGTAGATTGTGAATCATGTAATGATTGCAAGGTAAACGAAGTAAGACCCTTTGTTTTATTCGTCTGTTCACCTCCTACTCCAACGAGAGGAATAGCAGTCATCTTTCTAGGAATTCGCATCAGCTGAACTACACGTTCCCTTATAAGAGATATCTCAGAGCCTTGATCAATTAAGACTCTCACCTTACGCTTTTCACCTCTATCGTTCAAGAGATTGACACGAGCTGTTGCGAGGAGAACTTCTGATGGAGAGAATTGAGCTCCAAGTGCAGAATGCAATACGTTACTTTGTATTGGTTTAGTAGCTGATTCGGAATGATTTTCCGAATTCAGCGCATCAGGTTTATTAACTTTAGGCTTCATATCAGATTTATGAATGGTAGTATGGTGTTTATTTCCACATTTTATACAACGTCTCGTGATTTTACAAGTAGCTGCTCGATGAGGACCTAGACAATTGTAACATAACTTATGCTTTACAATCAGTGCTATGCGTTGAGGTACTGTTTTTTATTCATATTGCGAACATTTCGATGGATGATGATTTTCTGAACAGATACCACAAGTTTTTGAGTTAAAAGCCGGTTGATCCTTTAGTTTTCCTTGAAAATGAGCCTTCACTGGGATCTGGCGAGATTGTGCAGGACCTTTCGTGCCTCTTGATTTTTCGAACGCTTGCAAGGAAAGTAATCGAGTCATTAAAAACTCGGTGAATTGCTGCCATGTCGGAGGGTCCTTTGACGGGCCTAGATGATGTTCCCAAGCTTTAACAGAGTCGGAATCGAGTCTTTGAACCGCGATGAATACTAAGAAATCATCCCAAGATGCGACTGGTCGTTGTAAGGTTTCAAGCGTTCTGTAGATTTCCATAATGTTTGTGTACAATGTTTCCATCTCGGAGGCGGACTCTTTAGTCATTCGTTTTAAGTTAATTAGTGAAAACAATGCAGAGTTTACTAGAATCCTTTTGTTTTCGAAAAAAGCTATCAAAGCATCCCAGGCTTTCTGAATATTGTCAGATGTTAGCGCAGTGTTTTTTAAGAATTGAGCAGCTGATCCCGTTAGGCTAGTTTTCATATATTGTAGTTTTTCCACACAAGAAAGAGATGGGTTTGCAATAACAATTGAGTTAAACAGATCCTTGAATGACAGCCAATCTGCTGGTGAGCCGTTGAACTTGGGGATTTGAAGTCTTGGTAATCTTGCGTGATGAAGAAATGTAGGCATGCTTGAATTATGTGAATTTTATGACGTTAGTTGCGTTGTCGACGACCCGTGCAAGGATTGTTCTGATTCCATAAGTAAATTTATTCGTTCAATTGATTCTAAATACCGTTCCTGTGTACTTGAAAACACATTGTCAACAAAATAATCGAGATTATGCAGATATGATATGTCTTCTTGGCTTAATAGGTTCATACTTAAAATAATCGCATCGTGTATCACTGAAAATTTGCTCCACGATTCACGAAGGAATTCAAGACGCACTTGAATTCGCTGAGGCGATACGTTTTCTATCCCGTTTCTTATGAGTTGATCGTACGCGGTTACAATCTGTTCTCGTAGCAGAGCTTGTTGCTCTACTCGATTCTTCACATGACTCAGACGCATGGTGAATGATAAAATATATCAACGGAAAAAAAAGAGAAAGGAAAAAACGCAGATCCTTTACTCAAGGACAAAAAAATCGAACGGTATAAAATCAATTAATTCAGTGCGACGGTATGGCGCAACAATTATAAATTTTCGAACAACAAATCAGAGAATAGACATGAGCGACACAGAAGAATCAAAATTTCCGAAATCGATTGATTTCATTTAAAAAGGATAGACATATAACTCAAAGAACAGATAGATAAGAATGTATTATAGGAAGTTCGATATTCCAAATCACATAAATACACATATAGATATATCATAACACAGAACTTTGAAACATATAAATGCATAAGAATAATTACAAATGTTAGGAGAACAAGGCAGGTAAAAGTGATTAATGCAGTATAACGACAAGCGTATATATAAACAAGAGAACAATAATATTATGAAATTGAAAACAGCGGAATCTGCTGAGAGATCCCCAATAGAATAGTGTTACTTTTCTTCCTTTATTATTTTTTAAATATTGAACAAGAGTATCTTTCTGTATCCGGCTCGAAGGACCAAAATGTTTTGTTACTCAATTATATTTTTTCTGGTTCTTATTACATAAAAATAACAGGACTGTATGAAGATAGTATTCAGAATTACTCTTGAATTTAAGCGTCAGAATCTGGTTCTCTCAGCAAATCTCGTAGATAACTTTTGACTTCTTTAAACGTAGATTAATTGCATGAAAAATATCAATACGCTGAAAAGAACGAATGAGCAGAATGCCCCAAAATATTCAGGATTTGCGAAATAAAAGAGCAACAAATTCAGTTGTCCGCGTGCTAGAAGCACCCTCGAAGATTCATAAAATGAATTGGCGTGGATGTGCTAATAGCACCACTTATTAATTTGCATTAATGTGCTGAAAGCATCTTACGAAAGCAGAATATAAAGAACGAGGTTTGCTGATAGCAACAAAGTAGGGTATATAGGGGGATTCTAACCCAC
>NW_011963487.1:0-3397 GCF_000949405.1 Vollenhovia emeryi
AAAAGCAAGGTGTCGTCTAAAGAGTGGAGGAAGAAGGAGGAAGGGGCGCCAGTCAAAGCGAAGACAACCAATACGTTGCGCAACGGCGATCGGCACTTGACGTTCACTCATGGTCGTATCACGCGCGTGAAACGTGCGTTCGCGACGAAAACTATGCCACACTGTTCGTAAGGGACCTAGCTATCACATACTCAAGCCGCGACCTTCAAAACATACAGGCGCGCCATCTACAGCGTTTGTCTCGATCATATTTGAACCGCCCTCGTATATATATGCGTATATATATATATTTATATAAATATATATGTAAGTTTTGTAAAATTTGTAAATTATTAATATTCAAATAAAAATATTGGAATATATGTATACTTAATAGCATTTGAGCTTATTTATTAATTATTTATTAATAGTATGTTATTATTATTCATTATAATCTATACATTTAAAAAATATTCAGAGAACATTTTAATAATATTCAAAGAACATTGTAATGATATTCAAAGAATATTATAATAATATTGAAAGAATATTAAAATAATATAAATAATATCCTAGGAATATTATATGAACGTCAATTTGTTGATTAGAATAATATTCTAAGATCATTTTTATAATATTTAATTAATATTATTAAAATAATATGTGAAGCGGACATATAACATTAACAAAATAACCCCATTATATTAAAAAATATTATATAATATTTTTAAATATTATAATCATATTATTTTAATTTTTTAATAATATTCATACAATATTCTAGGAATATTGTGTGCTTATAGGGTATATACATGGCCCGTGCCAAGAGCTCATCAATTTTCTTCTTTTTTCTAAAGGAGTCTTCTCTACAAATGGGATTATAGAACTTTGTTTTGACATCACTAACAATGAGTGTTTATGAGCTCCTACGCCTGCTACGTGGTTCCCATTAGATGAGGATGAAGCACAAACACTGGTCGCTTTCACTTCTTTTAGCTTGAGGATCATCAATAATGTCACTTCTGTCACTATCGCTGTGTTTTCTCTTCTTATTTTTTTATATCTTTTTCAGTGAATCGATAACACTCTGTTTAATATCCTCCGGACAGCTTAAGCATTGGTATGCCAAATGTTCATTCATTCTCATCGCATTTGGGAATGAATAAGATGCAGTGCAGTACTTAATTACATATTGCAGTCTTCTTTTTTTCCCTGTGCCGTCATCGTGTGTGTCAAGGATTTTAAATTCTAGCCACACCTTGTCTTTCTTCCGACCCATAATTAAATTCTGAAAAACAAAATTCTCATTATAGTTACCTAACCTAGCAATTTATCATGTGTCTGGTCTGTTACAACTTTGGCAGCGTTCTGATATTCACTGCGAGTACTGAAAACCTATAGTTTACGTCACGTACACTATAGATTTTTAGTACTGGTACTAGTGAATATCGAAACGTAACCTTTATAACGGGCATACGACCGTAAACAAATTATTCCCACAATACAATTTTTCAGTACATCATAATTAAAAGGTGAAACTTACGTAGTTCTTGTGAAAGCTTCAATAAATTCCAGTTTCTCAGTTCTCAACGGCCTAGCCGCCTGGCGGTGCCCTCCTGGCGTGTTGTGTTGTTTGTTTGCTTGTAGTGCGCGAACTTCATTGTGTGCATTTAGTACTACGATTGCTCACTATGTTTACACAGCACCTTAATCGGGTTTAATAACATCCGTAGTTAAGGGGCTGGCCAATCACAGTCATTCCATTCTTCTGAAGAATAGTTGTGATTGGTCAGTTTTATAACTACAGATGTTATTAAACCCGATTAAGCGTTCCGTGTAGCAGCATTCACTGAGCGGCTAACTAACAATCAAATGTGATTGGTTCTTACCTTTAGATCCAGCCAATCACATTAAATTGCTACTCAACCGCTCAGTGAGCGGTCGTAGTACTGAATGCAACCATTGTTTCACCGCTAGGAGCGCCACTTCTGCATTTCAGCGTTTCGCGCCGCCTCGCATTACCAATTAAAACGCAATACGACCAAAAAAGATATTTTTCCGTTCTTTTCGGAAAAAACGGTTTTTTTCCGTGGTTTTTTTCACAAAATATATTTTTCCTGGGCAGCGATCATGTATTTTCAAACGGAATTTTTCACTTTTCACTTTTCACTCAGTGATTTCACGCGACCTTTTTCACGAATCACGGTGCGATCATATAGTTAAAATGCGTGAAAAGTGAAATTACCAAAAGCGAAGACTAACCTATCGCATCGTTCCGACTAACACCTTTGTGCCGACGACGAGAGGACGAGCCTGCTTCAAAACAATGCCTGCTTCATTATGCTATTATTAGAGAGCCTCTAGCTATTATGCATCAATTCTCAAAAAATTCTTTCGAGGCGAACACGTCCGAACACATTTAACGGTCTCGTCGATATTCAGAAATATGTACCGATGTACGTCTTTGACTATATAAATAGTCAAAGATGTACGTTTCTTCAATCACAGTGCAGTAATAATATATTATTACAAAATCACTAGATTTTCCCTTTTCCGCCAACACATTTGATGGCGAAGAAGTTCATGTGAAAAGTTTCACATTTCCACGTTTTGCCGAGTCACATAATCACGAGTTCACGTGAAACTTTTCACTTTTTGCCTATCCGCCCTAGGGGAAAAGATACATGATCGCTGCCCTGCTTTTTTAGAACCCTAATTCAGATCGTAGGAATAGAAACAATCACTGGGAAAAGACTTTGTTTGGAAGAACCTCAAAGCAATGATTTAGTAGTGCCAAACGTTCAGGATCAGTCAGAAAATGTAAATTTTAATATACTTTTTAAACATTTTTCTACTCGTTACATTAATGTTACATAAATCACACTAACAAGATTTTGTTTTATTTCCAGTACATTAATGAGATTCTTAAAAAAACAGCTCTTGGACAGGCCATACTTGAGCTCCATAAGCAATCTATTTTAGACAATAATGCACGATGTAAATTAGCTGAATTGGTCATACAAGCAAAGTATGGTGCAGACGCTAATAAAACGTGAGTGCTGGTGTTCAATTTGTGTTGGAGATTTATTTTTTAAATCAGTCAGTTGATTTACTTTCAAATGAAATAAATTACAAGAGTTGTCATGTGTTAAAGACAGTTTAACATACCTGTTGAATCTTTCTTTAATTCTATATAGTATTGATTTTTCTTTCCATGATATTCGATATAATATTAGATAATGCTGTTGTTTGAGAAGTAATGAAACCGGAGGTTCCTAGCCGCTAAAGGGGGACCGGAGGCAGGGGGGTTGGTTATCTTAATATATTTTAAAGAGAGCAGCTTACGAAAAGAATACGCAAATATAAATGGTGCAAGAAGACAAACAGTTTAATATGCTGCCAATCTAAACTCGATGGT
>NW_011963488.1:0-3397 GCF_000949405.1 Vollenhovia emeryi
GTAACGAAGCACTCTCGCTTTCCCCGGTTCTGGACTCCGGATTGTCGGACGGGATTCCGAAATCCGCTTAGGCTTCGCGTAACAATCAGACGCGCGGTGTTAGTTTATCGGTCGGGAAAGCGAGCGCCGTTCGGTCGGTGTTTTGACGTGCTGTGTAACGGGAAAAAGGGAATCCTCCGTTCCTCCTATTTGCCGAATATGCTCAGCTCCAGGGCCGTCGGGAGGAAAGGAGGACAAGATCTTAATTACTTAGTGAAGGTAATCGCTTGGGGGAATCGGAAAATAAGTCGGACAGGTGTTTAAAGGTTAAATAAACGTGAACTAGGTTTATTCAGGAACGAGTACAAAGGATTTCGTGGTGATTATAATAGGTCCGCCCTAGAGTGAAAATACAAAGGAAAGAAAAAGGATTAATATTACAGTGAGTCCGCCCTGTGGTTAAATACAGAGAAAAACAGGATATGGTTAGTCGGAATCAGTCGGAATACGGAAATAATAATTACGATATGGATCTTGATCGGAGTATATAAAAATAAGTGAATACAGTACGGAATCGATCCGGAATATAATAGGTACACTACGGATTGTAACGGAATACGGAAATTAACGGATACGAGACGGAGTGTTGATCGGAACACAGAAATAAACAGTACAATTTAATCGGAGTATGGAAAGTACGGAATCACGCGGAAACAATGAGTACGGTGCGGATTGTAACGGAGTATGGATAATTCAGAATATAATACGGATTAAATACGGAGTACGGAAAACACGGAATTAAGCTGGAAAATACTGGAAGCAGTCAGACAGGATGACTGCACGGACCCCTTTACTCTGCAAGGGAGAAATAATGCGGCATTAATACTACGGATCTTACTATTAGAGTTAACGGAACGGTATTCTTTCCCACCCGAATATTACCCCCCTGAATGCTATACCGGTCAGGAAACAGGAAGGGATCAGGTTAGGACAGGATCACGCCCGAGCGGCGCCTCGTGATGCGTGAATCAGTAGGAATTGTACACCGAGGAGCACCCCGTTAGGTGTACGCTACTGCGGACTTTCTCCGCCCCCGAATCACGGCGGTTACCCGTGCCTCCGGGGGGAAACTGAGTCAGGACGGAATAGGAGACCGGTGCGGAGAAATGGTAGCATGTGTACGCCGAGGAGCACCCCGTTAGGCGTACGCTACTGAGGGACGGGGCCCACAGCGGAGAGGAGCCTCCACTGTGTGCTCCGGTTCGGTATATAGCCGGAGACAGGAGCACCCATTCAGCTCCGGCTTATACCTGCAGCGGCGGTACCCGCTGCCGGGGAAGTTGACGGTCGGAGCACCAAGCGTCAACTGACTTGACTCGCTTGCTCCGGAGGGGCTTTTATACCCCCCGGACGGAGGCGCGCGGGGTGAGGCGGCGGGGGCGGGCGCGGCGTTGCCGGTTGCCGTCAACGCGTGGCAACCGCGCATTATCGATTTTCTCTGGCTCGCGTCGACGCGGCAACCGCGCGTTATCGATTTTCTCGCCGGCTGACTGTCGACGTGGCAACCGCGCGTTATCGATTTTTCCCGGCTGGCTCTATTTCCTTCTCTCTCGCTCGAGGAATTCGGGTTTTTTCTACGCGGCCGCACCTCCCCGGTCGCCCTCGTTACATATTTGTAAAACTTTTTTATAAAATTTTATAAAATAAGGTGCGACGTTTCGACCCACGTATCGGGTCCTCATCAAGCGAATGAGCTGCAAATCAACATGTCGCTGTTAGATTATAGATAAATTCAATACATTACATTATATAAGATTAGGTTATAAATATAGTGAAGTTACGAGATCAAACACGGTATAAATGTAGGTTTACCTTGTGGTGTTCATTTAATGCAGGTTATAGCAGACTCGCAGGTCATTGTCAGTGTAGGATTGTCCGGAGAATATAATTAGTTAGAGTAAAGACGTTCTTTCGTTATAACAATCGGAGTTGAACTGAGTCTTAGTTAAAGTTCCACGAAAACACAAGTGACAAACATGGCCTAAACGGCTTCGATCGCACAGTGGTATAGGACGTTTAGGTTTTCTGTGTCGGTTTGTAAGTTTATTGTGTTGTTTGTCCTTTTTATAAAAAACATTTCAGCAATCTCACGTTTCCTAATGTTAGTTTCACTATGTAAAATAATTGGAGCCGACCAATTAAATTCGTGTTCATTAGCCGATCGATGTCTGCTAACAACCGATTGATTGCTGACGTGTTTTTTTATGTCGTTCCGATGTTCTTTAATACGTGTCTCTAAATGTCGTTTTGTTTGCCCAATGTAGGGAGCGTTGCAGTCGTTGCATTTGATACTGTATACTACATTAGTTTTCTTTTCTCTGTCAAGTTGGTCTTTCCCTTTTCCGATCAAAGTGTCTAGCTTTTTTGGAATCGTGAAAACAGATTTCAGTCCTATTTCTCCCAATTTCCTGCTTATTTTTTCACTCAAGCCTTTTATATATGGAAGTATAATAGAAGTTTTGGGATCGAATGGAGTTTTTGTAGCTATCTGTGTGTTCGTGAGAGTCGAGTCGCGTTTTTTAAGTTCATTAATTCTGATGTTGATTTGTTTTTTAATAATGTTTATTGGAAAGGTGTTATTAATTAGAATTTTTTCTACTGTATCGATATTTTGTTTCCAAAATTTTTTGTTGGATAGTAAAATGGCGCGATCGACTAAACTTATGATGGTATTGGTCTTGTATTTAAAAGGGTGGCTCGAGAGAAAATTAACATAACGGCCAGAAAAGGTTGGTTTCTGGTACCAGTTAGTAATTAGTTGTTCATTGTTTCTGATGATTCTTATGTCCAGGAAAGGAATCGATTGGTGTGATTAAGGGACAGGTCACAGTAGTTATGGATAGGTCGGATTTTGTTGACCGAATGAATAAGCTCCTAAACGACACTACTACGTACCGAAAAATAAAAAAAAACCCCATAAAATCTTTAACAAATAAAATTAACTCTCTTATCAAATCCTGGCGGGACAACGAAATAATTGACGCACAAACATATCGGTTCTTAAATTGTACGAATGGGAACCTTCCGCGATGCTACGGACTTCCTAAGGTACATAAGAACGGACACCCGTTACGCATCATTGTGTCGGCACTGGGAAGCCCAGTATACAATATTGCTAGATATCTACACGATATCTTAAATCATTCGGTCCATAAACCGAGGTCCCACATCAAGGATAGTTGGTCGCTGGTATCAAAAATAACTAATACCAACATTCACCCCGAAGAGCTGCTCGGATACATAGATATCAAATTCAAAGTATTAATACATCTAGACACCGAAAACCACGGAACGCCCTATCTGAACATCATCATCGACGACCTGAGGCACGTAGACATCGAGTACGAGGTATCAATAC
>NW_011963489.1:0-3397 GCF_000949405.1 Vollenhovia emeryi
AAAAGTCTAGTAAGGTCAAAATTCGCACAAATGTATTTTTCATTTCAAACCAACTTTTTCCTGGGTCCGATCGCGCAATACGATGCTTACTCGAACTGCCTTAGGCAGTTTCAGGTGCAACTGATGACGAAGGCCTTCCTTTTGGTTTATGCGAATGCTGATCGGAGCAGTTTTTCGGCCTTTTTGCCCTCATTAGGGTCTCTCCGCGGAAACGACGAAAAAATTTATATGGAAAGCGGGAAGAACGCGAGCGACGGTTCTCTCGCACTGTGCCGAGCATGCGCCACTTGAAAACGATCAAGAGCCAAGTTTGCTGTGCCCAGGCCGGATTCCGGGCTCGACATTGCAGCTGCGCCATAGGCCGATGACGCAACTCGATTATACAGCACGCCGGGCGATAGAACGCAGTTGCGGCACGGGTTCAATCTCCGTGGCTCATTATTTCATTTCAAAGTACGATGCCGGGAAAAGTGTTAGCGTCGGCGAGGTGGCGACCACTTTAACAAGGAATCGCCGAGAGAAACAGCGGCAGAACGTTTATTGTATCTCCGAGGGACGCCGAAGCAGCTTCTTACAATAAATATGTAGATCTCGTGCAACTTTCAATGTCTCGCGACAGATTACACCTTTATTTTCCCGCGTCTATAATGAGGCGACTAAATATTCCTACCGCAGGCGCGGATGAAAAACTTGTTGCGAAAAAAAGCATTAAAGTGTTGTGACGTGGTGCAGCTGGAGCGCACCGTCACAAGGGCGGAAGCCCGGTCGGGAGAAGAAACGTGTCGCGATCGGCCTCCGCTGGCGTAGGAAGCGATCCTGCG
This sequence comes from Vollenhovia emeryi, assembly GCF_000949405.1. Taxonomy (NCBI): domain Eukaryota; kingdom Metazoa; phylum Arthropoda; class Insecta; order Hymenoptera; family Formicidae; genus Vollenhovia; species Vollenhovia emeryi. Next base: position 822 of record NW_011963489.1, read on the forward strand.
ACAGCGGAGTCACCCCTTTATTAACATAAGGTTTAGATTGTTAAGGTCCCGTGAGTGGAGGTCAACACAGATCTTCAGGATACCGTGAGGTGAGAGAAGAGCCGGAGTGTGCGGGGGGGCGAGAGGCGCCGAGGGAGCCGGATGGCAGCGCCTATACCGGCAGGAAATCCCGAGATCGCAACGGCCAAGAGTTCAAAAATTCTCGCAGGGCCACAACAGAGTTGACTCTATCAGCTCCAAATATCGTGTTAGAGACAGTAACACCTGTTCCAAGATCACGAGCGTCAACGGCTACCGGGATTATTATCAAACTCGGGAGCAACCCGAGGTGGAAAGACGTTACCGAGTCGACGTCTCACAACATGTTATTCTCCCGGAGACAAAGGAGGTGTTTGCGAGGACCAGAAGTTTGCCTAAATAATGTCGAGACAAGGTGAAAATTAGAGGGGGAACGCGAACCTTCACTACCCCCGAATCACCATCGAGACGGCACTTCTGGTCGGGACCGTACCTCGAGAAGACGTGCGATCGGCGACTCGGCTACCGTGGTACCGCGCAATTTTGTGCCGAAGGGCGATATCGAGCCAGGAGGCCGACGAGTTCCCGTCCGGAGGCCGACCGTGGACTCGCCGTATCCGGAGGAGGACTGCGGAAGGAGACACCGCCGAACTGTAAGACCTTCACTCGGTGCCGCCGCTATTCAATTAATGTAAAACCGGTACGGACGACCTCTCGGTCGCGGCTTCCGTTTCGCGATATTGAGTTACCGTATTAAGCTATTACCGAACGGGCGACGTATCGTGCTGAAATAAGCGATACCGAACTCCGATCGCCGAGATTCGTCCGAGCCTGTACCTTGGCGTAGACTCCACTTTCCGTATCTTTCTCGTATCGTTCCCCTATCGTTTCGTGTCGTGCCCATCGGAGGCGACGTTCCATCGAGTGAAACGTTGGATCGCGTAACGCGGGATTTATACCGTCCGGAACTCCGTGATTTAGTGCGTGGGCGCGCTGGGTGCCCCGCGCGCGACTCCAGTAGTTACCGAGATGGTACGTCCCTGAATCGCCGTACGCGCCGATACCGACTTTGTCAGGGGCGCCGAGCTCCTATATTCGCGTCCCTCTGTTACCGAAGATTATTGCTGTCGCGCTATTACCGAAGAATTTTTGCTGTCGCGTTATTACCGAGGATTATCATTGTCGCGTTATTACCGAGGAACTTCGTGTCGTGGCTACCGCTCCCGCGCCGTATCCGTGGTGTCCGCGTCGCGGAGGAGTCGTGTGGCGGGATCGCAGCGGCTATGCGTAACGGATGTGCATAGTCGCCTTTGCGGCGGTGCTCGCTGCGCGGCGATCCTCTGGCCGGAGTTAGCGCCGGATAGCGGGGCGGTGGCGTATGGAGCCGCGGTATTGCCGGGAAGATTCACTTGAACCTGAGCTGAGAGCATCGCGACTTGGTCACTCTCAGGACCGCTCTCCGATTCGTCCCACGGGGCATTGCCGTCGGCAAAAATTTGAGATCGATTGTCATACTGCTTTCCTTGATTGCGGGTATACCGTCAGATTTCGAGTCGTGGCGTTGCGCTGGTTGGGGAAACGTAGATACGTGGGTCTATCGAGGCGGACGGGTTGACCTCGCTTATTGTGTATAAACGAGATACCGAGCAAACGGCGAGTCGCGCGAGTCCCGTATTAGCGCAGAGTATAACGATGTCCGGAAATTTTGTGACTACCGTGGAGTAGCGTGGGAGACTTCGTGATACCGAGTAGAATAAGCCGATTGTTAGTGGAGAGTCGAAGAATGTTCAGATAATTAATGGGGCTACCGTAGAATAAGGTAGTGATCGCCTGGTGACTAATTCTATTAAAGCATTTATTAATTACTACTGTGTGTGATTATTACGGAAAGATCGACGGGCCCATCGCCCAGAATAACCCCCCCCCCCCTTGAGAGGGGATGTCTCATACTGAGCTACCGTACCGTAAGAATTCTGTGTTTTACGTGCTTTAGAGTGGCGCGAATAATCGCGCCTGGCGCCCAAAAATTACCGTACCGCGCTCGGGTATACCGAGCGACTTGCGAATTCACCACTCATTGTTTGCCGTACGCTCCCCGGACGATTAACGACGGGATCGCGGGCTAGCGGGACATAATCGGACAAGAAGCTCCGAACAGGATATCACGGATACGGAATTTCCGTAGAACAAAGAAGGAGTCTGGAAAATCCTGTAGCAGCGTAGTTGTAACAAGGTAATTTCATAACGTTCGAGAATACGCTCCGAAAGTAGATTAAATATTCCGTAAGTAGATTAAACGTTCTAGCGATAAATTGTCTGTGCCCAAATGCGCGTCCAATAATTGCACAGCGCGAAACGGTCGAAAATAGTTGCCGTGACGAGACAAAAATTTGACTTTTCCATTTTTCACACTGAATGTACGAGAGCGGAGCATTTTTTATCTCCGTCGCGAAAACATAAAAAACTTACCTTTTTTAAAAAAAAGCACCAAGTATAAGCGTCAACGACCGAATATATTTTGTTACTCTATCTTTTTTGCATCTCTATAAAAATATCCT
>NW_011963490.1:0-3397 GCF_000949405.1 Vollenhovia emeryi
ATTTCTCCTTTTTATCTTACTAGAACACAAGCGCGCGCGAAGCGCGCGCCATTGTTCTTCCACATTATATTAAATTATTAGAACATTAAAATATTATATTGCGCACGCCAATTAATATTATTCTCTTTTTTTGAGTTTTCTATCATTTTTACTAAATTTCACTTTTAGTCACTATCACTATCATTTTCATTCATTCTACATGTATATCACGTTCATTTTAAATAAATCTCAAAATCTGGCTTATTCAAAATTATTCTCTCTTATCCTGATAATTTTTATTTATTTAACTTTGTTTTTACTATACACTTTTATCTTCAACTATTCTTTTGCATTAGATCCCACCCTATCATTGTCTCACATTTTTTACAACATATCAAAAAATCTAGCTTATTCAATATAATTCTTTCTTATCTAGATAGGTTTTATTTATTTGATTTTATTTTTAATTTAAAGGAAAAAATCAACTATGTATACACGGTGAATCTTAATGCCTGCCCCAGCCTTTTACCATGAGAAATGGATTACCGATTGCAATTTTAGTTCACCGAACGGCACAAGAGGGCAGCTGCTTAAATCTCAGGCAAGTTGAAAACTTGTTCCACTTACAGATATCACGCGGAGAAAAATAATTTGCTAGCACAGTATATCTTATGTAAATTTAAGTAAATTTTGTCTTTTATTTTATGATAAAGTTATTTTCTGTTTTAAGGACAACTGTGTGTTAAAAACACTAATCTTATTGAAAAATAATTGTGCAAAATATTTAGCTAAAGAAGTAAAAAATTTCTGTTCCATTAAACGTTTTGCTGTAATGGTGAATAATTTAATAAGGTATAATAAAGCCATTTTCGTATCGTCATCACGTTATTATCAAATATGGCAGTATTTAAGTAGCAGCAACAGTTTTGCTGCAATAGCAAAATTATTTTTTTCCGTGCGTATTATTGAAAGTCTATAAGTATGAAATAATGTGTGGTGTAGAAATAATAAACTTTCTTTTTCGTGTAAGCAAACTTTATTTTTACTTTTTGTTCATTATTTCTACACCACACATTATTTCATACTTATAGACTTTCAATAATACGCACGGAAAAAAATAATTTTGCTATTGCAGCAACTGTTGCTGCTACTTAAATACTGCCATATTTGATAATAACGTGATGACGATACGAAAATAGCTTTATTATACCTTATTAAAATTATTCACCATTACAGCAGAACGTTTAATGGAACAGAAATTATTTTACTTCTTTAGCTAAATATTTTGCACAATTATTTTTCAATAAGATTAGTGTTTTTAACACACAGTTGTCCATAAAACAGAAAATAACTTTATCATAAAATAAAAGACAAAATTTACTTAAATTTACACCCAGGTAGCAGACGGACGTCATTTAGACGTCAAAAATTGGTCCCTAACTGATCACTATTGACGCCACTAATTGACGTCTCCAAGACGTCAAAATGACGGTCTAATGTCATAGATAATTGGCGTCACAAAAATGACCATATTTTGACGTCATTTTGATAAATATAATGACGTTATTAAGACGTTATTAATGTAATTAATAGGTTATTAATTAATATATACATATAGGTAAATAATAAATGTACTGTATACATACGATTTTTTTTCGGTAGTTTTTATTGGTTTTTAATTTTTCATTTAATATGTTAAATTGCTCCATACTGTTACATGGCAATTCCACAGATTCAGTTTCTTCTTCATCCTCAGATAATATTTGTAGTGGTTCTTTTTGGAATTTTAATATATTTAAAACTTCCTCTACGTCTACTGTTAACTTTAAAATTGAATTTTTCAATGTATGTAGTTCGTTACGTAAATCTTGAATATCTTTATCAATTTTTTTTGCAAATTGTTCTGAAATTTCTAGAAAAATTCTCAAAAATATAAGTATACCTGTATGATGACAAAGTATCAATTATATCTTATTTATATATCTTAGTTATATTTACCATTATGTTCGTATGCATCACTAAACTTTGATTTTTTAGAAACTGGTGAGGATGAATGTCGTTTCTCTGTACAATTTTTATTGTATTGAGAATTGGATGTGTCTGAATCATCCGAATCTCCTGAAGAACTCAATGATAATTTTGACATAAAATTTGGTTTTTCAAATTTGTTTTCTGAAAGATTAATGTTTTCTGAATTACATTATTTTTTATCGCAATACATTAAAGTTTGTATTTAAGCTTACCAAAATTTACAAATAAATTAAGAAAGTATTACAAAAGATTAATATATGTTTATTTTAATCAAGTATTATTATTACTTACGAGAAGATCCATCATAAATACTTTTCTTTAAATTAGTTTGTGCAGGTCTTACAGTTTTTTGTGAGTTTATTTTTAAATATTTTAAATCATTTTTTTATTTAGTTACACCATCTACTTCACTATCTGTTGTAAATGCATATTTTTTATCGTTCAATTTTTTTAATTTTTGTTCTGCCTCGGTATATGTTTCTAGATTAATAATTTAAATTTGCATTAATATTATTTATAAATATAATTAAAAATAACGTAAGAAATGTTCAACGAGAATAATGTAGAGGGAAAAAGTTGTATGTATGTACATTTTTTTCACATATTTTCTATCAAACGATAATGTTGTTTGAATGAAACGATATCGTTTAGATTCAAGAGAATGTACCTTTTGTACTCTAGTTTTAATGTTAAATTAACAGAAGGCAAATATGTAAATAAATAATTCAATTAATATGTGGAAAATTGCGCGAATGTATTAAATTATTTGCTCTTAAAATTCAACACACACTTTAATTTCATCAATTTAAATAAATCTGAATGAAAATGAAATAAGAAAACTTATATCAGACGAGAGATAAAAAAATTAATTATATTGGTGCGTGCGTGTATCTGATGTTATGTGGGAACTTACTTGCTTTTCCACATGATTCAATTGTATATTTTGGCCATGAATAATCCGGTTGCTGACAAGTTTTTACAAGATGTCTAAATTCGTTTAATTTTTCTGTCGTATAAGGCGGTGGCATAAAGTAACACACGGGGACAGGTAGTACAGGTAGCAAGCCACGCGGTAGTAGGAAACGGAGGATAAGAACAAGGCAAAAGCGGAGGCAGAGGAAAAAGGAGAAAGACAGGCGGAGGAGGAATAGAGAGGAAAGAGAGAGCAAGGGTGGAGAGGAGTGAGGGAGAGGTGAGAGAGGAGACAGGAGGTATTCTGTATTGCATAGAAGGGGAGAGAGGGAGGAAGGAGCAGCGGAGACAACGTGTGGGAGAAGGAGAGGAGCGGGACGGAGGAGAACGGAGCGAGAGAAGAGGAAACGGAAAGGAAGAAGGGGAGGAGCGGAGGAGAGGAGAAAGCGGAGGAGGGGAGGAAGGAGAGAGAGAA
>NW_011963491.1:0-3397 GCF_000949405.1 Vollenhovia emeryi
GATTTGAAGTCTAATTCGTATCGCATTATGTATTACAAATATTGCAATACATAATGCGATACGAATTAGACTTCAAACCTCAATGTTTTTTATATGAAAATGTTCTACTATGCATTCTACACTTGGGTCTGGTATTAGTTTGTACATAAATGCTACATAATTATTTTCGTTTGTATTTATAATATGACATATTGAGGTTACGTTTCTTTACAAACCTCCAAAAACTGTATGCGACTCTGTCGGTAAATCAAACCACTCCAGTATCCCCTTAATGGTTACAGATTTCCTTTTATAATTGGTGTATGGTACGGGCATTCAAAACCCGATTATTTAGAAGGGTATTTATCTAATTTTATTGAAGAAGTTAAAAATTTGACTACTAATGGTTATGATTTCCATGGTAAAAATATTGCTTTCAGCATAGGTAATTATATTTTAGATGCCCCAGCTAGACAATTTATCAAGGGCATTCACGTATTAATGTTATATTTTTATGTATTTTCTTGTAGATACATATAATACTGCTCTCAAAGCAGTTAAAACTGTTTTAGAGGGAGAAGAGACAATTGCTCAAACAGAAGTAGAAACTGATTATGATAAACCAAGAAAGAGGAAAAAAAACAGGAAATATACATGTATATCATCTTCATCAGAAAATAAAGAAGCAGATGATTCTTCAAACATTCTTTGTGGTACAAGCAATGAGATACCAGCACCAAATGCTCTTCTTCCGAATAAATTAAAAGCGCTTCTTAAAAATAAATCTGTGAAAACGTCAGCTGTATTTCAACAAAAAGCCACATCTGTTGGGAAATTATTCTCCCGTAATAAGTCATGTGTTAAATCTATAAGCTCTTTAACTTATAACAATAATACATTAAAGGAAAATCCGGTAAAGCAGCATTCTTCTTCAATATTGAATGAGGGTATGTGCATATTTATTTTCCTTATTTGTTTTGTGAATTATTTCTGTGTTTATAAAATTCTAATAACAGTCTTTTATATAATCTTTGTTATAAGTACAGTCTTATAGTTTTTTGTAATTTAAGTTGTAGAACAAAGACAGTTATCTTCTGAAGATTGCAACATACAAATGTCAGAAAAATGTATAATCGCAAAACCCTTACAATCAGATAATAGCAAGTCTCTCAGAAAATTGCACAGTTTTCAATATTTATACCCTGATGGAAAAATTTTGCTGAAAATGTAATGAAATTGATGAAAAGTGAAATGAAAGTTATTGGAAACTTGTTGAAACCATTTCAAAATAAATCATAAGTTTCGTTATGAAATTCAATGAAATACTGTGAAATTAGATGATAGTTAATTAATATTACTAAAAATTAGTGAAAAAATTTTAGAAATGTATATATTATGAAATTTGCAGAATTTCACTGAAAATAAATTGTTTAATGAGAATTTGCTGAAATGATAATGAAATTGGGTCAATTGCAAGAGATTTTCAACCAAATTTCAGCAAATTTCATTGCGTTTTCAGCAAAATTTTTCCATCAGGGTAGACAAAGAAAACTGTCTTAATTCTTTTGATGGTAAGTTATTTAATTTCCAAGTAATAGCGATTTCTTATATTATGAATAATTTTATATTTCTTGTTCCTTGCATAATTTATTTTGTACTGTTACAGCTTCCAAAAAGTCTTTGTCTCCTCAATCGACTATGAATAATAATGAACCTACATCAGACAGTTCTTCAACATCTATGAGTACACTTTCTGTACAAATGCAATGCGATCGCTTAGGGAGAAAACACAAAACTTTCTTAAGAAATATTAATAAAACGAAATCATCTGTGACCCCTTTGATGATGGTACATTACATACATAATTTTTTTATTTTTTAGATGTTCTTGCATTAATTTAAATATATAATTGTGAATTGTTTTTCTTTTTTTACGTGTCATATTGTTTTATCCAACTAATTTTGGAAGTAGAAATAACAATTCAAAAATTTGTAGATGGTAAAGATAGCAATAACCACGAAAATCTTACTGATATGATATACTCCGAGACTCCAAAAAATAAAAATAGCGTTTTAGAGGAAGAAAGGACTTTGATGTCAACGAACAATGAAAATCAAGCATCTCAAAATTCACCACCATTTCAAGGTAATATAATTTAACAATCTCATTTTTAAAAATAATTTTCATACTTTTTCTTAATATTATGTGCCAATATTGTTTTAATATATTATGTCCATAAGGTATATCGCAGATACAGATCGTGATATGTTGACGACAGTCTTAAGCCAATTGAAAACGCTTCATGGTAATGATCCTTATAGTATTTTATATAATTCTATTTTATATAACGAATATTTATATATATTGCTCTTTTTGATGATTAATTTATATTTTTGCAGGACCGGTTGTATCTAATCTTGATAGAGATTTACTTCGTGATGTATCAAGTAAACTTGATATAGTTCTAATTAATCAACGCCGTATCTTAAACGAAATATTTCCTGGTGAAACTGTCATAGAGAGGCCTGAAAATTGTCCTCCTCTTCCATTGCGAGATGAGAAGTCATTTCAAGCATTCAATGAATTTTTGAATGATAAAATTGCATTTTCTCAGTTTGTAAGTATAACTGATTTCTAAAGATATTCATTTATATCTTCTATATGAACATATGAACATCTCTCTTTCTTTTTCTCTCTCTTTACATAATTTACATTTATTTTTTTGTATGTTTTGAAGGTCAGTTACCTTAATGTACGTATTCTTGATGATTCTGATCAGTGGAATGCTGCTAACTGCCTGATGTCCATTTTATTGCATAATGAACTTGCAAGACAAATTAGTTGGAAAGGAACTAGAGGAGTAAAAATCTCTTTTCATGGAACACAAATTAAAGAGGCTTTATTTTGTAAGTATCTTTATTTGTATAATTATAATATTTGTATATGTGTAATGTGTTTATCGTATTTTTCTTTTTTTCTTTCCCTCTATCTCTCTTTTTCTCTTTTTCATTAATGTCATAATTCAATATAACTGCGGTGATTAACTAGAAATCAAAAGGTAACTTATTTCTCTTTTGTTTCTTTTTAGGTGCCATAATGGGTCGTTTTAAAAATCAAACTTTAAAAAATGCTGTAGAATCTGTGAAACGTTGGCTGAATACATCAAGTCAACGTAAATAATAGACTGCAATATAACTATAACTTGTGCAATGTTTATAAGTCAATATTATACGCAATTTATATGTAATGATTGTAATAAATATGTCATAAGGAGTCAAATATAACGTTTATATTGTTACGCCCGCTAATATTGGACGCCCAGTATCTGGCGATTTGGCGAATTCCCTCTATGATGTTCAAGTTGCCTGGTTACGGTGGTGTTTTGTTGTTAACACGTTTGTAAACGGATTCAGAGTTT
>NW_011963492.1:0-3398 GCF_000949405.1 Vollenhovia emeryi
GGACACGCTTAATAGCGTCGATGGTTGACAGGCCCTCTCTGAACCCATATTGGGCCCCGCTAATATCGGGGCCCGTTTGGGACAGGTGCTGGACGAGGCGGTTTACGAGTACTCGCTCGAACAGTTTACCGACCTCGTCCAGAAGGCATATTGGCCTATACGCCGACGGGAGAGAGGCGTCTTTCCCCTCCTTTGGGAGGAGTACCAACGTGGCACTCCTCCACCGCGGGGGGAAGACACCTCTTCGCAAGCACGCGCTAAATAAGTGCGCGTATTCCTCCGCGAGGGTGCCCATGGCCAGGGCGTGGACACGCTTGTGAAGGCCGTCAGGACCTGGGGCTGTATTGCCTTTAAGGCCCTTCCTGACGGCCTTCCGGAGCTCCTCCGGCTGGACGTCCAGGGAGTCGTCCCAGTCGGGGGAGTCTTCCCCCGACTCGAAGGGTGCCCCCTCATCCTCCCCGGTAATGTCGGGGAAAAGGGCCTGCACCACCGTCCGGACGAATCCCACGTCCAGCCGCTCCGTCAGCGGGGGCGCCCATGGTCTCAACTTGTTGAGAACCATTTTGTATGGGCGCCCCCACGGATCCTCCTGTAGGGAGTCGAGGAACTCCGTCCACGCCTTGCCCTTTGCCACCCTGATGGCCCGCCTGAGGCCCTTAGATTAGACTAACTGTCAAACGTATGAAATCTTTTCAAGTCACACTCAAAATGCTATTAATCTAAAATTAAAATTATAATTAACTATTTACTATTTTTACTATTTACTATTTACTGTTTTTAGTAAAAATAGTACTTAATACAATGGATGTCTCATCAGAAACTGATAGTGGTGAGATTAAGCTATATCCAGAAGTACAACCAAAGTTAAACGATATAATGCAGGTGTTACGTCAAAACCTCTCGGAATGTGGAGGTATGGAATGACGCAACTAGCAAGTTTAAATATCTCGCTAACACGCTCGGAGGGGCGTGGAAGCGAGCCGAACGCACTTTTCTAAGGCTCTAAAAAGGCCAATGTCCGTGAGGACACTATGACTCTTTTCAAGAGCGGTGCGATCGCAGGTCCTATTTCAGGTCAAGGAAATTAATCCCTATTACCCTGGGACGGACCTTGTGCACTCTCAAAGGGGAACGAAGGGGGTGAGGTCTTTAGAAATAAATTAAAATAGAAAGAGATAGGTTTAACATAATATATTTACGATTTGTCTACATCTAGACATTAGATTAGGATTAATAAAATAAAAAGAAGGTAGTTTTACTTCTTGACATTGTATTTGAGAGAAAAAGAAATAAGATAGACTAAAGGCTAATTTTTACTAACTAAAAGAGATCAATAGGTGGCATTTATATGTGTTAACGATTTACATTTTTCGCGGATGTGACTGTGTGTGTATTGTGTGTGAGAGGGATTCATTAATGGTCTTTAATGATAGTGGAGGAGGGAGGGAAAAGGCCCTGGAGGAACAGGATGGAGACGAGCCTGGGATATCTCTCTCCGGGAAGATAGACCGGGATGAATCGGTCAGGAGGATTGGAGTGAACTCTGTCAAGGAGTTCAGGGATGTCTAGAAACTCATGGCCTATGGTGAAGGTCCCTGATGGGAGAGGACGGGAGCGAGGAGGAATTTCTCGGATTAAATTAAAAAATTGTTCGGGAGTAACCCGCCGATTGCGGGTTAGAGGAGGGGGTTCAAATTCCTCGACGATCTCTATACTAGAGATCGAAGAGGCGGGGGACGGAGGCCTGTCGTCTATTTCCGGGGTTTCGGAGAGAGGGGATTGAGGCTCGGGCAAGTGGGGGGGGAGGATTTTGTGGAGAGGAAGAAGAGGGTGGAGGGTCCTCGGGCTATCGGTCGGGACTAGCGCAGAGGGGAGAAAAGGGAGGAGAAGAGTTGCCGTTTTGCGCCGATTGTTCTTGATAATTTTGCGCGGCTAATAAACGCGCCCGCCGATTCCTCCGATTCCTCGTTCTCTTTATTACGGCTCGCGACTTCCGCCTGGCCTTTGAATGTGGATCCCGTGAGTCCACTAAAATGAGTAGAGTTAGGAAGGTTGGCTAGAATTTCTGGTTTGTTAATAATCTATGAGTGGGTAATTTCAGGATGAGAGTTTAGTAGAGGAAGCGAATCGTGTCGGATTCACGCTAAGACGGAATCCGCGGACACAAAACGAATTTTGAGGAGCGGAATTCTTCGAATCGTGTCGGATTCACGCTAAGACGGAATCCGCGGACACAAAACGAAATTTTGAAGAATGGATATTTGGCGTTAGTTCGCAAGAGGATGGATGAGGAAGTTAGAACTAGCGAAAGTCCCTCAGAATAAAAAAATAAAAATTAATTGGGGGAAAGGAGGTCGTCGAGCCGAAACAAAATGAAAATAAAAGACAACGTGCGACTTACTACTGATTGCGATCGATGGTGGTTTGCGGTAGCTGGTCGAAGGCGGCTGGGCTCAGATAGGTGTCAGATTCGTCGGCCAGGTCGCGCACAGATTTTATTTTGAGAATATGAACGATATTAAAGAATAATGTAGACTCAGAATTCGGAGAATCGGGTAGAGAGATACGCTGATGGACTCGGGAGCTGCCAAAAGAGAGTGAGGCAGCAGGCTTCGGGTTTACATATATACGATTTTTCGGGGGTGGGTCTTGGTCATGGGACGCGGAAGGGGATTTTGGATTTTGGTTCTTCATTGGTGGATTAGTGGGAGGTGTCAGGGGGTTGTCTTTCTTATTGGCAACCCGACCATTAAGTCGTTGTCGCCCTTTGATATTTATTTAGGGGTATCATTTCCTTCAGCGGCTCTCGAAAAATTCCGAGTTTTACTTTTGGGTCATGTTTTTGGTCAAAATAATATTTAGGCAATCTGGATTTTGAAATCGCCGTCTGAAAGGGCCTGATCCCATCCTGTCTGTTATCTCTTCCCTTTTTATTATTTCAACGGCTATCGACCAGCAAACAATCAGAGCACTAAACTTAAGACTTAAGCTCCATCTCGAGAAACACTTCCCTTGTGAACGTACGTAGTGTTGATGATAAAGACAGTAAATAATCAAATATGTACACAGTGTGTAATTGTTTACGTTTCGAGTTTCGAAAAGTGAAACTCTAGCAATGGAATTTTTGTGGGGAAGTGACTCGTGCGTTGCCTAGTCGATGTCCGCTGATTGATAAGATTGTAGTTTCCAAGGGAAGAAAAACATGCCTCTTATGGTTTTTGAAAGAGAGAAATCGTGGAGTCCACAGGACGTAACACAGGACTGTATAAAAATTACGACACTTATAGAGATAAGCTATGTTTTCGAACCATATCAAAGTGGGATACTTTAGGTCAGAAACAACATATAACATCAGGTAAGAAAAAATATATTTTCTAATATCTGGCTATAGCATATAA
>NW_011963493.1:0-3398 GCF_000949405.1 Vollenhovia emeryi
GAAAATCTCGCCTGGGTTCTCTCCCTCCCACTCTCTTAAAAAAACACATAATTTATTACCCCATTAACCCCCTTTTTTGTTCAAGGAAAAAAACAATATTTATTACAACAAAAAATTTATTATTTAAACTTTTTGTAACAAAAAAACATGATTTATGTATGTTTAGAAAATTTTTTATAATAATAAAAAAAATAATTTATTATTTAAACAATTTTTTCACAATAGAAAAAAGGATTTATGATTATTTAAACAATTTTTCGCAATAGGAAAAATGATTTATGATTATTTAAACAATTTTTTCACAACAGAAAAAAAAATGATTTATTATTATTTAAACAATTTTTTCACAATAGAAAAAATGATTTATGATTATTTAAACAAATAAAAAATTTGTTTAAACAAATAATCCAGAACCGGCCCTGTATCACTACTAGTTCTATTGCCTATTCCCTGTTTACTTATGCTAGCAACAAAAGTCCCGATTGGGATAAAAAATATAATCAGGTTTTCAACAGTAAATTTAAGGGAAATGCTAATACAAGTCATGGGTTGAAATATGAAGGACCTGCTAGGGACAAGTATAGAAATTCTCTAATAGATCAAAAAGTTATTGAAATAGGATTAATGGTACGACCAGAAGTACCATGGCTAGGTTTCAGCCCAGATGGTATAGTGGTTTGTAGTAATAATGGTAACCCTGAGAGGACTATCGAGATAAAGTGCCCAATTGAAGGTAAACGACTTTCTGCATCAGAATTCATATCTATGGGTGCAAGAAAATGTTTTGATCATAATGGAAACCTTAAGTACAAGCATGACCATTATGGACAAATTCAATTAGGGCTTCTTTTGACAGGGCTGGATAAATGTGATTATATTAATTACTCATCAAGTACTGATGATTACATCTGTGAAACAGTTTATTTTGATGAACTCTTTTCTTTAAAAATGAGTAAAACTTTGTTAGATGTGTACTTTAAAGAAATTTTGCCCAGAAGTTATGCTAAAGAAAACAATAATAAGTAATTGTACTATATGTGCTTTATTTTGGAACTTTAATTCAATGGTAGTACAAGTTATGTGCATTATAAGTTATATGTACTCTAAGGGTTTTGATGACAAATTTATTTTAGTTGAAGTTTCTGTTTTTTTTTAATTTTACATATATTATATTATATTATATTAGCATTGTGGACTATAAATAAAAATAATCATTTTTACATAAACTTATCAATTTTCATTATTGGATTGCTTAAATTAACAATGCCTGAAACAATAATAAGAACATCATCTAAATAATGAACCAGGCCCCATGGCACCTGTGACTTTAGGAAGGCATATTCTCTGACGCGTTGAATAACCCGTTCAACATGGACCCTTGCTCTTGCAATTTCAGCTGTCTTCAAAGCGTCCGCCTTAGACAGTTGTTTCTTCTTACTTAGAAAAGGTGGCCTCACTAGTACTAAATTTCGCTGAAATAAAGATGACAAGATATTATTTCAGTCTTACTCCATTCTATAACAGTATAAAAAGAATTTAGTAATAATGCTTACCTCCATGCACTCGTTATCAATAAGAAACCCCTTATCTACCATAACAGCATCATTGTAGTCGAGCCTATTCAGAATTCCACAATTGTTAGTAATAAATTTATCAGATGCACGGCCTCCATAGGCGAGGGAGACTGTGGTAATTAGTCCAGAGGGAGCTACACAGAATTCAACTTTAGCTGTGTGACCTTTTTTGTAATGAGAGTAACTTAGTATTCTGCACTTAATACATTTTGACTTCTCAATTGGAATCTCAGCACAATCCAGAATAACTCGAGTTGACCTATAATTTTTGAATGCTATTGGTATGTTCTTCCGGATCTCTTCTTGAGTTGGCCAAGGAATAACACTCTCCAATACAGTTGATAGAAGAGGTATGATTTCATTAAAATAATTACTACAAGTGTGCCTGGAAATTCCAAATAACACTGCCAGTGCTGTGAAGCTCATGTTGACTTTCAACTTAACGAAAGTAAGAGTAATTCTCTCTTTCAGGGAAAGTTCTTTCTTGTTGGTAGTCGACACTGTTTCAATTTCAGATACACATTCTGTTATGGTATCTAAAAGTTCAAATGACGACAAACCAGTGTAGGTGTACAATTTTGACATGTCTGTTAGGACTTCAAGCAAAATAAAGTTTTTGTCTCTTGTCTTGAGGTTATGAAGTGCTTCAGGAGGTTCTTGTAGATCGGTTTGCACTCCCACATCTCTGTTCGTTGGTTCTAACATATTCTGCTCATCCTCTCTGGGCTCTTTGTCAACAATAGGATTATTTTCTTTGTCTATCTGTTTGTCAGTTATATTTTCAGTTTCATGTACAAGCAGGTTCCTGAAATTTTAAACTAATTTTTCAGCTTACTGATAGCTTTAAACAAGGTTGCCACAAAGAATGTGATATCTGAAGATGCTATGATGAATAATGGATATACTTGCCTCTTTTTAGCTCTTTCACTTCGTTGTTTTATTCTTTCAGCTTTTTGAGGTGTGTTCTGGGAATGAAACGACCGCAAAGGAATTTTTTGAGACGGGACAGTGTGAAGTTTTAGATGATGACACTCTTTATTTGCTGTAAGGAAGTAGATAGATGTTATCTGTCAAATCTTTGAAGGAGGACTATGGAATTACAAATAAAAACAAAGTATATTATGATACGAATCATTAATGGTAAATCTTTGTCATTATGACAATAACTGTTTATGGTAAGACTTACCACCAGGGAAGAAATCTTCACTTTTAAAATGAGCACCGCAAACGCGCATACTATTAGAAACAGATTTCCCGATTCTCAAAGCCATTACCCATTTCTTCCTCAATGCGACATGCCTTGGAAATTTGTGGAACGTAATATTTTGTCCCAAATAATTATTGCACTGCGGGACACAACAATGTGTAGTGACCACAGACTTATACAGGGTGTCTGATGCAAAAGTAGCAACTTTGAAAATAGTGGTAGATTGGGTTAAACTAAGGAGAAATATCATGTACTGCGGTACAAAGTAACATTAGTTATTGAGTAGTAAATTTACACGTTTGAGCGAATGAGGATGCAGGAGACGGTAGGCCGGACTCGGAAGGCATTTAAGAAAATCGATCGATGAGCGGGAGGTGGAGCGACGCGCGAGATACTATGTTTATGTTTCGGGTCGCCCGTTGCTCGCGCTCGCTGCCGCGCTCGCCGCCCCCGCCGCGCTCCCCGCCGCGCCTAGGTTTTTTCCCACCACGGTGTATCTCGCGCGTCGCTCCACCTCCCGCTCATCGATCGATTTTCTTAAATGCCTCCCGAGTCCGCCCTACCGTCTCCTGCATTCTCATTCGCTCAAACGTGTAAATTAATTCCTCGATAACTAT
>NW_011963494.1:0-3398 GCF_000949405.1 Vollenhovia emeryi
GACTAGGTTAATAACTACCAACGTAATTAAACCCGTTGAAGGTCAACGTGTAAACATAGTTATTGATACAAGTTACAAAGTGATCGAATTGTAACATTATAACCTCTTGTATTAACACGTTTGCTGTCGGCGACGGAAATTTCTGCCACCGACAGCAAACGTATTAACAGTTATTACGTTAATATAAATGAATATACTATAACATCCCTGATAGCACATAAGTCTCAGTTATGTTGCAGTTATGTTGCAAAGACATTGAAACGTCTTTGCAACATAACTGCAACATAACTGAGACTTGTGCTTTCAGGGATACTTGTAACTTTAAAAAATATGTATTTAAACACAATTTTGTACTTACTGGCCTCTCTTCACTCATTTTAATCGAATGTGAATAACCACAGCGAATAACCACAGCGAATAACCACACTACACTGAAAGGGATGATGTAATAATCGCCGAACGTGTTTGATCACTCTGATCACGCAGCGAGACGATGCGCAACCGGCAACGGTCTATGCTTCTCTGCATGGCAGTCGAGCGCATGGAGGGGGTAGAGTGGTGGCAGCCTCAGCGCACGGCTTTCGTCGGACGCGGAGAAGAGCGCGGACATATCTGCTGTCTCTTTCTCTCCACGCCGTGACGATAGAAGAGCGCGGACATATCTGTTGTCTCTTTCTCTCTACGCCGTGACGATGGAAGACAACAGATATGTCCGCGCTCTTCCATCGTCATGGCGTAGAGAGAAAAAGACAACAGATATGTCCGCGCTCTTCTATCGTCACGGCGTGGAGAGAAAGAGACAGCAGATATGTCCGCGCTCTTTTCCCTTTTTGTGAGTTTAATAAAAAAAATACGTTGGTTACTAGGATGGACCAGAAATCAAGAATATTTATGTAAGAATGTGCGAATGGTTAACATTGCATGACTGCACGCGTGACAAGCAAATATAAGATATGATCGTTTTTATTAAGATATTATTAACGTTAATAATAAAATAAATAAAATTTAGAAACTGAAGACAAAATAAACATCTGCCTGTTTTTTGGCTGAAGAAATCTAACATTATGTTCTCTGACAGCATCAGCCAACCCCAATTTTTTGAACGTCTTGATTATAATATAATAAACTTTCAAGTAAGACCCCTATCTAAAACTAAACAACATATGAGGACACGCCAATGTGGGTCACAAGGCAAGATGTAGGTAGCCCAACTTGTAAATCTTATATTTTTCTGAAAATCGTGAATCTATACACCGTTTCTTTCCACATTGGTTCTACGCGTCGATTTCTTTTTCGGACATAACGCTAAGACGCCCGTCACGGATTGAGGGGGTCCCAGCCTAGGTTCGAATTCTGGCTGAGGTAATATTTTTCGCAATAAGAATAATTTACAGCACGAGAAAAGGGGGGTATTGAATGCTAAATGTAGCATCAGAAAAATGTTAATATGTAGCATTTTTAATATAATTATAAAAAATCGTTTATCGCTTCGAATACGTGAATTTGCTGACGATAATAATTCCACGTGTAAGGAAACTGCGTTATGTCCGAAAAAGAAATCGGCGTGTAGAACCAATGTGGAAAGAAACGGTATATAGATTCACGATTTTCAGAAAAATATGAGATTTACAAGTTGGGCTACCTACATCTTGCCTTGTGACCTACATTGGCGTGTTCTCATATGTTTTTTAGTCTTGATTATAGTTGCAGAATAGAAAACAACTATAAGAAGATCAAGAATTAATATTTCTATTTTGCAGCCAATCAATACGTCCAAAAAATTATAATATATCATATAATAAATGTGTAAATTAGCGTATAGCTGTGTAAATTAGCTCCGTTAAATTGTTTTATAGCGCTTATGCGCATTTAACATCAAAATCTATCATTTTCATTCAAATCGACATCAAATTGATGTTAAATGCATCAAAAGACATCGATTCGATCATTATTTCTCACTGCGTCAATAGAAGTTTATCTATAGGTCTATTAGATGTCTATTAGATGTCGAGAAGTAACTTGCAGTTTAAAAAGAATTTTTAATTAATAATTTACCACTATTGTGTACATTGTGTATGAAAAAACACAAATAACACAAAATCACATTGCATCTAATTTAAATATTTCTAGACATTATTTTAGACTAGACTGCTCTGACGCCTGATAGATGTCTATCCGATCTTACGTTTCTCCCTGGGCAAGTACCCCAGCGTATCATTCTACCCTTGTTGCTTACAGACAAGGATAAAATGATACACTGGGGCAATTGGGTGATGTTTCTGAACGCAGCCCTGCATGTACACGGAAGTGTAAAACATATTATATAATACAAAATGTTACGTATACATATGTACACATGTGTACATACACGCGAAACGCAATACGCTGATTATTTTAAATATGGAAAATATAAAATGAGCCCCTCCAAACGCCCATTTTCGTGAGAACGCAACCAATAAAATTTTTCCGTCTCTCCGATTCAAATATACAAATAATTGCAATGATTAGTATCATGATAAGACACATTTGATTTTTATTATATGTAGTACCATCAGAATCGATGCTTCTGGTATTAAATTTACCAGTACTGTCAGAACAGACGCTTCTCAATTGTACTACAATCAGTACCGTCTGAATATATGCTTCTGGCTTAGTTTGCTAGTATCGTCAAAATAAACGTTTCACTGAGATGTGTTTTATCTCTAAAATATATTTGAAACATTATAACTTTTTTTTAATACTAGATGTTCCGGATTCAATTATGAATCTCGGTCTGTTCGTCACCGGCGTGATGGCAGCATCAGCCGGGTCAGATCGTGCAGCGCCACAGGGGCGCTGCGCGCGCATGCCCGATCGCGACGCGAGGCGACCGCGCTTCTTCACGTTCGTTTCCGGCGCTTTTTGCTCATGGCTACGGTACTAAGTACACGCGTCGTGCAGTGCTAAGGACATTAGTGTGCTCTCGTGGACTTTTCTCAGCGAAGACTAGACTCAGTGTGGACAAATAGAGGACTCAACAGTGCGACTCAACTCAGGCAGCTCGGGATACAGCATCACCGGCGACTCAGGCTCACCACGCATCGCGCAAGCCGGCGCCGCGTGGACACGGCTCACGGGCATCTACATCGCGAGGCCGGTGTTCGATCAATAATATCGACCCGTGCAAGTGATTTAAGGACTTCTCATTCACCGCTTATTCATAGACTGCTCACTGTAAGCGTCTTTCATTTATTAAACTGGGACACGATACTTTTATCCAATCTACACGAGGTACGATCACGTGATTTCCACCCTCGCAAGCGTGCATCCGTTCCCTGAGCCTCTCACCGCTAAGTCCTCTCACCCTGCATCCACCAGCAGCGGTAACCAGCGAACTCGCCTCGCGGGATTCGCGAACA
>NW_011963495.1:0-3400 GCF_000949405.1 Vollenhovia emeryi
TTATTGAGAGAGGACTTTGAACGAGCGACGTGCTCCCGCCCTCAGAGAGGGCAGTACCGGTATAGTGGTGCGGCTGGAAGCGCACCACACGGTCGTGCGAGGTTCTAGACCACACTTGAGCCTGTGCTATCGTGGTAGCGATACCCGCGAGTACTGTGTATCATATATAGTGTGTGTACAGTGTACGAGATATATATATATAGAGTTTACAAAGAAACTCGTGTTATCATTTATACTGCCCATCTTACTGCGTACGGAAGCCGTCCACGGGAATTACTTCCAATAGGTTACGGGCCCAGGGCACGCTTCCACCGCGTAAATCCGGTCGGGCCTTGTGCACGAAGGAGAGGTCTTGTGCGTGCGTGAGACGACGGTAAAGGGCATTAGAGAAGAAAACGAGCATCTAGAAGATTAGAGGGTAAGTAAATAATATCTCCCGTAGCTGACGAGCAAAACGAGAGAATTCTCAGCCTGTAAGAACGACAGTTCGACAAGTGCTGTTAGAAGGAGATAAATAGAGATAGAAGTAATAGTCGTAACAAGAGAATTAGAGAATAAATGTATAGAGCATAATAGAAAAGTAGAGAGTGATGAAGAAGAAAGAGATTAGACACGATAGAAAGAGATAGAGAGATGCCGCTTGGTAACAGGCCGGCGACATGTGCGTGCAAGTCCGACCGTGTACGGCGACGGTCTTTTGTTTTGGCGCGCGGGACTTGTTGCTGGGCGCGCACGAACACATAATCGATTTCGACTGTCAATATAGCATCGATGCGATAGTACGATATACACATAGTCGCATGTGAATGTGTATGTGGGTTGAAATCGTTATGTATCGGGTCGGTGATCGAGCATGACTAGCTGTGCGGTGTAGTTTAATTACTAGTATGGAAAGCCGCGTAAATCTGTACGGGCCCCGTGCGCGTGCGTGATCAACCCGAGCTCCCATAGATCCTTTCAGCAGTGCTGGGGTTCGCAACGGAGAGTGGTGTGCGCGTGCGGATAGCCATGCAGACGCGCGTGGTTTTTCTCGCTTTGGGGGCATTGTGAATTGCAGTGCGTTCTATATGACCCCATAAGCCTCGAATTCTCTGTGTCTTATCGCTGAAAGAGAGTCAGTGATAGAAATGTTAATATTCAATTGACATTAAAATCCCGATCTAGATGGAAAACGAAACTGAGAACTTCGAATTAGAGGAAGAATTTCAAGATGCACTGGTGGATTACGACAGCGATGACAGTGCTGTGACGGTGGTAGAAAGAGAAAGAGTTAGAGAGGAAACAATGAGAAGTGATAGAGGTAAAGGTAAGAAGTTTTTTTTTTAATAAAATCTTCTAAAGGAATAATATACATGCGTAAAATTTCGTATAGAAGAGTTAGAGAAAAAGAAGGAAAGAGAAGGAAGGGGCGCAGCTCCGAAGGAGAAGCCGAGGATTGTAGAGGATATAACGCTGACTAGAGCATGGATGGAGGATCGCCCTATACTGCCCATAGGGAGCAGGATATTATATGAGAAGCAGGAAAAACTGGTCAAGAAAATGGATGCAGTGTCCGGGAAGCTGGAGGTGGCGTTGAAAACGCTGGAAAAGGTCATGACCAAAGCCAATTCTATGATGGAGAATATGGTGGAGGTAACAATGGCGAATTTAGAGAAGGAACGACTAAAACTTAGACGTCTAGAGGTAAATAACAGAAATACATCAAGTTCCGCAGAAAATAGTATACAAACGGTTAAAACATTAGAAGTAGAGTCTAAAAAGAGAAAGTTAGATGAAATAAAAGTCTGTTCAGCCGAAAAAGATAGAAGTTTAGAGACAATTAAAAATACGATAGAGGTGGAATTAAACAGCCAAAGGTTACACATTAGAAGAGAATATAAGCTGACGCAGAAATCCAACTTTGATCTTTGGATGGATTATTTGAAATCTGAATTGATGAATAACGACTTGTTAGATATAATAGATTCAAATATTAAAAGTCCAGAAAATTTGTCCGAATTGAAACTTGCTAAGAGAAAAAGTCTAGTTAGAGATATAATAATCAATCATTTAGACGAAAATTACCATAAAAGGATTTTACATGAAAAAGATCCAACTGAAATTCTAAAGAAACTAAGAGGATATAAAAAGAGTGAAATAAATGTTACACATGCATCGGTAAGATCTAGACTTTATCAAATCAGAATGAGAAAAGACGAAAAAGTGAATGATTTCTGCGAACGCTTCGACTCAATAATCAGAGAATACGAGTCATGTGAAGATGCTGTACCTCTTGCAGAACAAGAGATTAGATCTGCATTCTATCAGGCCGTGTCAACCAATGTACCGGAGCTGAGGAATGTAGATTTGATCAGAAGACAGACAAATCTCAAAGAAATGAACATAGATGAAATAAAAATCTTTATGATGCAGTTAGAGGCAGAGACCAAGAGTGGAAATAGAGAGAAAGAAGAAAAAGTAGAGGTTAGAGTGCAAAGGGCTACCGCGGAGGAAGAAGCGAAACCCGTCAAGTGCTATAGATGTAACAGAATGGGTCATATGGCCAAGGAATGCCCATTGACGGAATCAGGGGCCTGGTTCTGTTACTATTGCCAGGAGGTGCGAGGACACAAGGGTGATAGCTGTCCAAATGCTGGAGCCCAGGCGAACAGACCTAGAGGAAAAAGGTATTTTAATAAAACCGTTAATGAAAATATAAAGAAAAGAGGTAACTTTAAACAAAGCGGAACGAAAAGAGTAGACAACAAGGGGAAGATAGCCAAAATTCAAAAGGCTAAGAAACCCACAACAAAGAAAACAACAAAAGAAGGTAAATTATGCATGGTTAAATTAGTAAAAGATAGAGATAATTTAAGAGAAGTAGTAAACTTCATTGCAGATTCGGGTGCGACGGATCATATTGTAAATAAGAGTATAGTTCTGTCAAACTTTGAAAAATGTAAAAATAAAGTCATTAAATGCGCGAATAAAAATGAGCTTGTAGACATCTCAATAGATGGGAAGGGAGATCTTCTTTTAACAGTAAATGAAAGAGAAAAGAGAATTATTAAATTAACAAATGTAATTGTAACAGGGGATGTGTCCGAAAATTTGCTATCGTTAAGAAAGCTGGCTGATGCGGGATTCAGTATTTACTTAGATGACAAGTTACTAAGAGTTTATAATAAAATGACAAATAAAATAGTTCTTGAGGGAATCTATGAGAAACCAAATTGGATTATACAATTTGAGGTTAAAAATAATAATGTAGAGGATAATGACAATATAGAATGTGTTGTATATAGATGTAAAGCTGATATTGTTTCACATTGTGAGCTTCCTGAACAATCGCAAGCAAACATTCAGGATAACGAATTATCCATTTCGGAGGGAGAATTAGATAAGAAAGATAATGTTGGCG
>NW_011963496.1:0-3400 GCF_000949405.1 Vollenhovia emeryi
ATATATATATATGAAATGACTCGGGAAGACATCCCCAACAACATATTTAAAAATCAAGCGAATCGGAGAGGAAGTCGCTTTTATGCACAATTACCAAATTAATATTAAAAATTGCATAAAGACCAATTAGAAAATAAGGCTACTTCTCTTTCTAGCCAATTACACATAAATTTTAATTATCATAACGAAATTAGAAGAATTGTTTTGCTTAAGAATCAGCTTGAACATACCTGTGTGCTTCAGGAAGATCAGGATTCTTTTCAAGTACAGAGGAATGTACGAGGGACAGGTTTTTTCCACTATTCACCCACACGCGCTCCTTTAATGGCCAAGACCGGATTATTGGAACCATCAAAGTCCTTGGCTTGTTTTTCCCATAGTGCAAAGGAGATCACGGAGATCGTTTTGTGTTCATCACTTTTGTCATCGTTGAGATTAGTTCCACCATATCCATAACACCCTGTAATATACATGAAATGATTGCCTAATCGTGTTCCCCGCGGACTGTGCTCGCCGGTGGCAGGGTTCGAGGGATTAGGTGAAAGCACTCGAAGACGGGTTTACGGTGAAATCAAGACAAAAGAGATTATATTTAAAACAAGAAAACGTGAATACACTATATACACTTATTCCTAAACGCGGTCGCGGACGGACGGACGGACGGACGCGGCGCGGGATGATATATCGTTATTTACAATGAAACGTGCGGCGGGGTGAACGCGGAATGTGACGACGGTGAATCTCGATGACGGTTCGCGACGCGGGATGATATGATGTTATGTACAATGAGATGGGCGGATAGGTGAACGCGGAATGTGATGACGGTGAATCTCGGTGACGGTGCGCGGCGGGTAAATCGGTCGCGGGTGGCGCGGTGCCTAGACGGGAATCGGCTGGCTACTACGGGTGCCGAGAAAGCTCGGCGGAAGCGGAGTACCCTCCACTTCCCTGGTCCCTGTGAGCCGTCGGCCGATCTACGGTCAGGTAGCTGTACCCGGCCCGAGAATCCTCGGTCGAGGCGGAGAGCGCTCCACCCCGTGTGTGTCCGGGTACGGTGTGCAGGTAAGCACGCGTGCGCAGTGCCGAGAAAACTCGACCGTGCCGGAGTACTCTCCAACGCGGGTTTCCCACTGCTTAGCGTGCGACAGGAATCAGGTCGTGAGACTTGCGGATGAGCGGCTGTTGCTCGGAAGCTCGTCTCCAAAGGAGTGATTTTTAGCGCTCGGTTTCCCCTTTTTATAGGGGCTAATTGACACGCTTCATTAGCCCGCTCGGGGTTGCGCGTGCGTAGCGGCGCGCGTTGCCCGCTCGGGCCTGGTCGTCGATCTCCGGGGCCGTTCGTGGCCCCAGCTGATCGGCGCGTTCGCTTGCGGCCGCGACGCGCGCTCGGGCCCGCTCGGCGGTCTCCGGGGCCGTTCGTGGCCCCGGCCGAGCGGCGCGTCTGGCTCGCGGTCGCGACGCGCGCTCGGACCCGCTCGGCGGTTTTCGGGGCCGTTCGTGGCCCCGGCCGCGCGGTCGGCGCGCCGGTGTATCGGAGTCTTTATGCGGCGCTATGCGCCCGCGTCTCGCCCGACGGATGTTCGGTCGGGCGGCATCCGGCGGGTGGAATGCCGGGAACGGTGCATCGGGGGGTGCATCGTTACAATACATAGATAAATTTTTTGTGTCGGACAAGAGCTGCGTTCGGCATTGCAAATCTAGAACGTCGGAGCGCTCGCTTGAGTGAACGAGAGAAGGAAGAGGAAGAGCACTTCGACACTTAAGATTAGCTATGCTGAACGTAAGAGAACTAACTATTAAAACTCATTGCACATTCGTATACTTACTTTTGTTGTTGTTATTACGAGAGAGAATCCCAAAAGGATCGATCGATTGCACTGCACGGTTCTCGGACTGAGATAATTATTATGTCACGTACAAAACATACGTCACCGATCGCGCACACTCACAATCAGTTACACAGTCTTTTGCCACGCTAGTGGCACTTGAAAAGACACCTCACAACAGTCCCTAATGCGACAAATATATATATCAATCACGAGACATCACGAGACACGTTATAATAACACGAGACACGTTATTATATTAAATCCGAAATTCCGAGGACCCGTCAACTCGCGCACTCGCGTAAACTACACGGTCGGTGTCGCGCGCGTGGTTTAGCTTGTCGCTTATACTTAGTCGCTTATACTTGGCGCGAGACACTACCGTGTCTCGTGATAAGTTATATGTTTGAATATTATTATTTTATATAACATGTTTCTTTATTACGTATACAAAATGTAATAGCAAAACTATCTCTCTTATTTTTCAGATCCTTCTACTTCACAAAAATGTAACAAACAATTAATACATTCTCATACAGATATACAAAGGAAAAAAAGGAAATACACAAATGAAGAATTATTGAATGTATCAGAATCAGAGGAAAACTTACGAGTGCAACGCATAAGACAAGTAATGGATCAAGAGCAACAGTTAGCAGTTGTTAAATTAAGACATGAGAAAAGTATGAGTAACATGAAAGAAAACCATTTAAAACATTTAAACGAAATGGAAACACAGCATAAGAATGAGATGAACAATCTTGAAATAGAAATTAATAAAACTAAACTTAAGATTTTGGAAAATCAGTATTCGAATAAAGAAAATATTAATTTAAAATTTTAAGACATGAATCTATAATATTATTTTTGTTTTGTTCCATATGTGATATTATTTTGATATGAGAATATTATTTTTATTTTGTTCCATATGTGATATTATTTTTGTTTTGTTCCATATGTGATATAAGAATTATTTTCATGCAAAGAAAAGACAGTTATAATTATAGAATTCATTTAAAATAGTAAGATGATTCCATTACTTTTTGTTTCATATGTGATAAGTGAATGTTTGACACAAAGAAAGGCTGTTATTATTGAAATAATTTAAGATATAAGACGTGAGATTTGTTTACTGATTTCATTATACAGGGTGTCTGATGCAAAAGTAGCCACTTTGCAAATAGCGGTAGATTGGGTTAAACTAAGGAGAAATATCATGTACCGAGGTACGAAGTAACAATAGTTACCGACAAAGAAATTTATACGTTTGAGCGAATGAGGATGCAGGAGACGGTAGGCCGGACTCGGGAGGCATTTAAGAAAATCGATCGATGAGCGAGAGGTGGAGCGACGCGCGAGATACACCGTGGTGGGAAAAAACCTAGGTGCGGCGGGGAGCGCGGCGCGGGCGGCGAGCGCGGCAGCGAGCGCGAGCGGCGAGGAGCGCGGTGCGGGCAGCGAGGGGGGCAGCGAGCGCAAGCGACGGGCGAGGGGGGCAGCGAGCGCGAGCGACGGGCGAGGGGGGCAGCGAGCGCGAGCGACGGGCGAGGGAGCAGCGAGCGCGAGCGACGCGC
>NW_011963497.1:0-3401 GCF_000949405.1 Vollenhovia emeryi
GTTCTATGTTCGAATCCGTAGGTCTTCTTGAAAATCTGGAATTCTGTGGTCCTGAGTGGGTCAAATTGCGTTCCATTATCTGACCGGATGACTTCTGGTATTCCATGATGAGCGAAAATTTTTTTAACTTATTGATTATCGTCGATGATCTTAAATTTGGCAATGGGTATATTTCCGGGTACCGCGAGTAAAAGTCTGCTACAAGGAGGTACCATTGTGTTCCTTGCTTGAATAGATCCATGGCTATTATTTGCCACGGTCTGTCCGGAAATTTTGAAGGTTTTAAAGGCTCTGACCTTCCTGGTCTGTTTTGGATGCACGTGTTGCAGCTGTCCACTAGTTGTTGTAGTTCTGCAGATATCCTCGGCCACCAGACGCTGCATCTAGCTCTGGCGCGACATTTTTCGATTCCTTGATGAGCTCCGTGGATTGCTTCCAATGCTTCTTTGCGAAGTTCCGTAGGTATGTAGAATCGCTCCCCCAGCATGATAAAACCTCGTGTAATCGAGGGTTTCCCTGAAAGCTGAAAAATGGCTTCACAGACGTGCTGACTTTCTCTTTGCCCGGCCAGCCGTTCTGGATATATTTCGCTAACTCTTGACACACTGGATCTTTCGCCTGTAACTGTAAAAGCCTTGTTAGTATCGTGTTTGATATTGGAGCTTGTTCCATTACAAATTGTACGTGACATGAAATTTCCTTCGATCCTTGTAAGTCAGCTGTCTTCAGCGGAGATCGGGAAAGATAGTCCGCGGCTAAGATGTCCTTGCCCGCCGTGTAAAAACATTCAAAGCTGTAATGCATCAGCTGCATGCGCATTCGCTGAATGCGAGGTGTTAGTTCATCGAGGTTCTTCATCATCAGTATTGGGACTAACGGACGATGATCCGTTTCCAGATAGAAGAACTTCCCGTATATGAAATCGTGGAACTTTTCACAAGCCCATGTGAGGCTAATTGTAAGATTTCCTTCTCAATCTGAGCGTAGCATTGTTCTGTGTTGGACAATGTTCTTGAGGAGT
The DNA here is from genome assembly GCF_000949405.1 of Vollenhovia emeryi. Classification (NCBI taxonomy): domain Eukaryota; kingdom Metazoa; phylum Arthropoda; class Insecta; order Hymenoptera; family Formicidae; genus Vollenhovia; species Vollenhovia emeryi. The sequence goes on from NW_011963497.1 coordinate 1,022, forward strand.
ACTGGACGAAGTACTCCTGTCTCGTCTTCCTGTCGAAGTACTGCGCCGATTCCGTACGATGATGCATCCGCCGACACCACCGTTCTGCAATTTGGGTTGAAAATCATTAGGCACGGTGTACTGGTCAGTGTTTTTAACACTGACTTGAATGCCTCTTCACAGTCTGTACCCCAGTCAAATTCTTCTTTCTTCTTCAAGAGGTTGTATATTGGGGCCAATGTTTGAGATAGTCGAGGTATGAATTTCCCTAAATAGTTTACCATGCCCAAAAATGATCGGACACCTGAAACATCCTTTGGCGGCTTTAGCTCTGCGATGGCTTGTACTTTTGAAGGATCTGGCTCTATGCCCTCGACTGTATTCGATGTCCCAGAAATTTTGTTTCCAGCACGCAAAACTGACATTTGCTGGCGTTCAGCGTGATGTTGTTTTCGTCCAGGCGTCGCAGCACCGCCCGTAGTCTTGCGTCGTGCTCCTGGAGTCTTGCCCCAAATCAGTATGTCATCAACCTGATTTGCCACGCCGGATAAGCCCTGCAACACCTCTGATACCCGTTTTTGAAAATGTTCCGACGCAGACGAGATGCCAAACGGTAACCTGCAGAATTGGAATCTTCCAAACGGGGTGATAAACGTGGTTAGTTTTTTTGATTCGTCACTCAGGGGTACCTGCCAATAACCTGACAAACAATCGAGTTTCGACATGTATTTTTTTCCTGCCAGCTGGCCCAGAGTGTGTTCCGCCACTGGCATCGGGTGGTACTCCCTTTCCACCGCTTGATTTAACCTGGTTAAATCCACGCAAATGCGAATATCGTTGGAATCCTGCTTTTTTACTATTACGATTCCGCTGCACCATTCCCTGGGCTCCTCCACCGGTTCGATGACTCCTGTTCTAGACATTTCATTCAACTTCTCTTTTACTTTGGTCATCAATGTTAATGGTACCCGACGAGGTTGCGACATGCATACCGGTTTCGCGCCTTCGCGTAATTTGATGTGGTATGGCGTCTTTAAGAGACCCAACCGACTAAATAAATTGGGAAATTCCTTAAAAGGTTGTACCTTGCTTTGTCCTACTACGTTAGAGCATCTCATTACCAATTTAAGACTGACGCATTCTGCCCTTCCTAGAAGATTCTGGCGGAGTCCCTGCACTACGAATACCTTGCCGTGTTGTTCTTGATTTCCATGGCGGAATGTCGTGGTAAACATGCCAAGGCATTTCAACGAGTCTCCTGACGCGCTCTCCAACCTGCGATCTGGCTACCCGCTGGCTGTAACTTGCCGAAAACTCCTTTGTTTTCTAAGTACGTGCGATTCTCCATTATGGTGACATCGGCACCGGGATCCAGTTGGAAGTCTAATGTAATTCCTTCTACCTCTACGCTTGCCTGCCATGGTTCGTCCGCCTGCGACCTATTGTGATTCACACTGGCTACGAAGAATGGATTCGTTTGAGACTCGTCCTCCACCTGTCGTATCGCTAACTTTGTTTTCGTTTCTTCTTTCTTCGTCTCTGTTCTTCCGGATTTGCAGACCTTTGCCCAATGACCCATCTTCGAGCATTTATTGCATTTAGTATCACGAGCCGGACACGCTCCTTTGGTGTGTTTCTTATTATCTCCACAATCGTAACATCTCCATGGATTTTTCTCCTTGCGGGGGTTATTTCTGTTTTGTATGCGATTTATTACCGTTCCTGTGCCTGTTGCCTCCGCGCGTAACAGTTGATTTTGTTTCTGTATCGTTTCGTAACTTCTGGCGACTTCGGTGGCTCTCCTGTAATCTAGTCCGTCGATTAGTTGTAATCTTTCCGAGAGACGGCGATCTGCCACGCCTACCACGATTCTATCGCGAATTAATTGCTCTCTGAAATTTCCGTACTCACACGAGTCCGCCAATTTACACAGATCCGTGATGAAATCCTCCATGTTTTCACCCGGGGATTGTACTCATACATTAAACTTCGCGCGCTCGTATATGACGTTTCTTCTGCCAATGAAAAAGTCGTCGAATTTCTGGATGACCTTTGCGATGTCCTTTTGGTCGGCGCTGCTCATGTCGAATGATGTGAAGATGGTTTCCGCCCTCGGGCCCATTGCGTACAGCAACGAGTTTACTTTGTGCTCGGGTTCCTTAACGCCGGCCACCACGCAGTATCTATCGAATCGAGATTTGTAAGTGCCCCAGCCTTGAGGTTTGCTGAAGTCAAAAGGTTCGGGCAAAGCCACGCCTGGCTGTACAACGACCGTTTCCGTCATCTTGGAACGGTCCACTTCTCTTTACCGTGAGAGGCTACTGAATTGCTCGAGCTCTCTCTATATGACCGTACTGCCCCGTTTTCCTGTTTTCCTGGCGTATGTTCGACGCTGCCACCA
>NW_011963498.1:0-3401 GCF_000949405.1 Vollenhovia emeryi
TATTTGGATTGAATGTATTAGCAAGATTGTCCAATAAAATTGTAATATTGAATATAGAATAAATACTAATGTAACGCCGATGTTACGTATCAATAATTGCACGGTACTGTGTTTACATTGAAAGTGCATTGCAAAAATATGGGGCCCTTCACCACCCCCGCCAATTTCGATCGGCGGTCCTCTTTTCTTTACAATAATCATTTTCTTTTGACATCTTTGTCATTATATTTTCATCACAATTAATTTTATAATTTATTACAATATAAAACATGTAGCTAAGTCTACTCACTAAAAGTCAATCAGTGGATTATTACAGAAAACAGTGAATACCCACTGATTCACAGTTACAAGTATACCACTGAATAACTCAATAGTTATAACCGTTTTCAGTGATAATTCACCGATTGACTTTTAGAGAGTAATATGTAACATTCTTTATAAATGTGTAAACAAAAATCGTATTGTAAATGCGCAAACGAAAATCTATCGCATAAAAGATTATTTTAGACCAACTTAAAATTTCATACAATAGTAAAGTTAATCTAAAGAGGCCCTCCGCCGCCCCCGCTGATTCCAATCAGCGGTCCCCTTTTCTTTGCAATACGATTTTTAACATTTTTATTATTTATCTTTCTTCATACAATTTACTTATGTCTACGACAAACGTAATAAATTATGTCTCCCAGTCCCTGCCTACCCGAATTCCTACAACCTACCCGAATTCGTATCTACCCGTATTCCGATTCATCTTTATAGTCCTATCTGTCCATTTTCTTACCTACCCGTTCAAACAAACATACAAATTTTTAACTAAAATTTATTTATTTCAAATAAAACCGCGACTCGATTATTAGGGATATAATTTGGGGTTATTTTATTTTTTTTATTAATTTTAATTCGCGCACGATTGAGATTTAATTTAGTTTTTCCAATCTCGCATACAGACGCGAGAAAATATAGAAAAGAATATCCCACCCGATTTTTGGCACATAAAAAGATATATGTATACAAGTAGATCTAAACAAATTTTTTTACACTACACCTAACCATTGTGGTCAAGAAGGACCACTTATCTCGTTGAATCTTGCGTTGGGCCAGATTGGACCTACCTTTCGTTGCTCCTGGCCATACAGTCCGGTCATTTTGACCAGAGATCAGGAAGGAAGAAAACTCCTTCCATAGTCGGTTATCGTCACCGACAAATATTTCGTACGGTTCGAATATACGAGTGTCGATCGTATCGCAAAATGCACGACCACGAGAGGTTAATTAAAGGAGAATATTAATTCAAAAAACTTTACTGTATATACGAATCAAATTTAATTTTACTTCCGTTATTTATTTCAAAATATTGACCATTTCTTCGTAACTTGATTTTTAATTCGAAATTCAAGTACGTATAGAAAAAAATTTACTTCGCGTTTGAGTGATTTTAATCAAATTCCTCGATAAAATAAAATTTATAATATAGATAAAATTAAATAATTAATAATTTATTGAAAATTTTTCCTGAAAATCCGATCGCGAAAACCGACCGCGTAAACCGACCGCGAAGATGCGTGTAATTGTGCATGTTGTTCATGCGATACGCATCTTGACAATACATATTACATATCAAATGAAATATAGAAAATATGAAAAATAAATGGATAGGTTACAAAAGATTAGCTCGACAAATACAGCAAGACTAGATTTGCCAAGTCATACTTTGTGTAATTATTGCAACAACTCAAGATGGAAAGTGAATTCAACATATCGTAATATGTGCAATAGAGTGTCATCAAATTAAAAAAATGTAAAAGAAAATTAAAGGCCCTGCTGCAGGAAAGAATGAATCCCAGATCTTCCGGATTACCTCCGATAGCGGTCATTTTGGCAGGGAGTTAACGACGATCGTTTCTCAAATCATGCAATTTTGTATGTTTTCAGTTTTATTAAAATAAAAATTATTCTTCCATTATTAGTGTTAATGGGAGAATATTTATGGAGAAGAATATATACATAAACTCTTCTCTTCTTTCTTTTTATTAATTTCGCGAATCGACGTCGCGCCCTCGTGCCAAAACCGTTGCTTTCGGGAATCCGTGACAAAGAAAACCAGGGATTAACTTGTTCTCCAACAAAGTTTTCAATCTTAAATGGACAATGGAAAAGTTTCATAAACTAATCCAAAGTCATATTTCGCGTAATTTTTGCTTCTAAAAATCTCTACCACTCATTTCCGATATGTTGAATATTTTAAATAAAACATTAAATGCTGTAATTATTTTATCATGACCTACCCATTTTCAGGAAACGAATCTACGAGATATATTTTACTACGATCTACAATCTACAATCTACTATCTACAATCTACAATTTAAGAGGTGTAGATTCGTTTCCTTAATAAACAAAATTCGCACTCACCGACCCGACGCGCAGCAGCGGAGTTGTTGTCTATCTGTAACACAAATATAAAATTTATATTAAAAAACAGTGTTTAACAAAACCAATTTTGCAAAATATAATTTCAACGCGTATCTAACTAAAATTCAGTTAGATTTAAATGATTATATCGTGAAAGATTTTCCGCAAAAGATCTGTATCTTAATTTTTTAATTATTTTAAACTTGTGGTAAAATAAAATGACTCAACAATAAACCGGAAAACATTAATTTTACAAAACAGGAAAAATAATATTTACCGTAAAGTTGCTCCGCCGGCGCCTGAAGCCTATCCGAGGCCTCCTCCTCCACTCATGTTGGCGTAAGATGCTGCATGCACAAGCGATCTTAATGCTCGTCCCAAAAACTGCCAAATCTCGGAAGTGTGGCCATCGACAGGAGCGGACATTCAAAGACTACATATCTTTCAAACGAGCTTTGAAATGTCTTCATTAATGCGAATACTATACGGCACTCCCGAATGCGATGGGTACCTTCGGTTGTCCCGTCTTTAGGGTCTGTACTCTCTAAAAATTAATCAGTGCATCATTACTGTAAATCAGTGAATATTCATTGTTTTCAGTAATAAACCACTGAGTGATTTTTAGAGAGTAACCCTTCAGGGTACTTAAGCCCCTCCACCACGACAAGGTAGTACCCGAGGAGGGGATTATCAACAAGAAACTGTGCAATTACATATGTGTATATATAGAAAAATGAATATTGAATGAACATAAATTAAAGTTGCTATTTAATGCACGACGTGAGAGAGATTCATCCGATCGAAAGATTAATTCACACTCTCGATCTTGGGACAACATCAATTTATCAATAATGCCTCGTAAACTAATAATCCGAAATGAGTCATTCTTATCTCGTTAGAAGCGCTGAAATCTTAGCTTTCCAACGAGACAAAGATCATCTTACTACGATTTTTCTGTGCAAAGCTATTGACGATTATATCGGATCGCAATCTC
>NW_011963499.1:0-3401 GCF_000949405.1 Vollenhovia emeryi
ATAGTGTCTCCACAAAAATCTTCTGTACAAAAATATCGTCTCTACAAAAATATCTTCTCTACAAAACTATCTTCTCTACAAAAGTAATGATATCAACAAATTGCGCCAAATAAAACAGCGGATATTTATACAAACTAGTTGCTAAAGCATTAGTTTTTGATTAAAAAATGTTATATTTCTTAAAAAATTAAACTAAAGATTTTATTGGAAAAAATAATCGAGTTAATAATAAAACACCAATGAAAAGAATAGCAACTGTTTAGAAATTTAGAAACTCTGTATCTGTTCAGGCGAATTAAGGCGTGTGTCTATGACGCTAGTACTTGGTCCAAGTTCTAATTCCGCGAAATATGTAGCCAATCAATGTAGCTGTTCCACAAAAGCTGCAAGTTGATTGGCTACGCATTCCTCAAAACTAGAACTTGGACCAAGTACTAGCGTCATAGACACACGCCTTAATTCGCCTGAACAGATACAGAGTTTCTAAATTTCTAAACAGTTTCTATTTTTTTCATCGGTGTTTTATTATTAACTCGATTATTTTTTCCACTAAAATCTTTAGTTTGATTTTTTAAGAAATATAACATTTTTTAATCAAAAACTAATGTTAAAGCAACTAGTTTGTATAAATATCCGCTGTTTTATTTGGCGCAATTTGTTGATATCATTACTTTTGTAGAGAAGATAGTTTTGTAGAGAAGATAGTTTTGTAGAGAAGATAGTTTTGTAGAGAAGATATTTTTGTAGAGACGATATTTTTGTACAGAAGATTTTTATGGAGACACTATTTTTGTAAAGAAGATACTTTTGCAGTAAAGATATATTTGTAGAGATTATACTTTTGCAAAAAAGATAGAGTAACAAAATATATTCGGTTTAATTGGAGCTTAGACTTGGTGCTTTTTTTACCTTGTTTTAAAAAGGTAAGTTTTTTACGTTAGGTTTTACACAAAGTTCTGCCTGGTAAACATTTTTAAACAATTTTCAATCTGACCGCTGGCACCTCATTTTTAAAAGTATGCGGTGCTGGTTGTTTGGATTCATTTTTTGACAGTTCTCGACAGTTCTAGCATAGTTCCAACCATTTCCATACATTTTAGCAATAGTTCCGGTCGATAAACATTTTTAAACAATTTTTCAATCTGACCGCTGGCACCTCATTTTATAAAAGCGTGCGGTGCTGGTAGTTCTGAGCAGTTTTTTGACAGCTCTCGACAGTTCCAGCACAGTTCCGACCATTTCCATACATTTTAGCAATAGTTCCGGCCGAAAACATTTTTAAACAATTTTTCAATCTGACCGCTGACACCTCATTTTCTACAAGTATGTGGTGCTGGATTAATTTCTTGACAGTTCTCGACAGTTCTAGCATAGTTTCGACCATTTCCGTACATTTTAGCAATAATTCCGGCCGATAAACATTTTTTCACAATTTTTCAATCTGACCGCTGGCACCTCATTTTATAAAAGTGTGCGGTGCTTTTAGTTCTGAGCAGTTTTTTGACGGTTCTCGACAGTTCTAGCATAGTTCCGATCATTTCCGTGCATTTTAGCACTAGTTTCGGCCGATAAACATTCTTAAACAATTGCACATACACTGTATAAGAATTATACAACTGCACATACACTGTATAAGAATTAGAAAACCGCCGAACTTGCATCTGATCTTATTCTGTGAGCCCGATAAAGTGTGCCCCTGTCGGCAAGCAGATAGGCAACCCAACTTGCTGATGTGTATGTTTCCGAAACACCCTGTACATAGACTTATTCTTCTCTTCATTCATTGTCGCCTGATACATTTTTACTTTTACTGGAGAGAATCCTTCAATTCTTGTTCATCGTTAAAAATTAATTCAAATTAATAGATTTTTAATACAAATGTGTGATATTAATAAAATTATCGTAAATCATCTTTTTAATCAATTATTTTTATCAATAAAATTATTAACAGATGTTTTCTTTACAAAAAGACGTACACCTTGGCCAAGAGAGGACACCTATCATTCTTTTTATTTTGCTTCCTCATAGAGGAAGCTTTGTTTTCGTGAAAAATTTTTTTTTCCAGTTTTCTTTGAAAACATGTTTAGAATGTTCCAAAACGTCAAAAAAACACATTCAGAAAAAATGTATGTATGTATGTATGTATGTGTGTATGTGTGTATGTCTGTATGTATCCTTATAAGGTAACTCTAAATAACTTTTAAAATATTTAAGATGGAGAAAAATGTTTAGCATGAAAGTTGTACGGTTTCAAGCAATGCATTACGTAGTAATATAAATATGACCTTGAACAACTTCCTCAAGGTCACGTAAAGATGACCTTGAAATTTTTAAATCGAACCCCTCTTTTTTAATGCATATTCTTACAGCTTACCTCAAGAGCTTTCCAAAACACTATAATACATTATATTTTCGTTAGGTACTTTCGGAGTTATGTGCTTTTGAATTGTTTCGTTAAAAAATTTTTTTCGAGTTTTCTCAGAAACCATGTTTAGAATGTTCCCAAACGTCCAAAAATCACATTCTGAAAAATTTCGATATGTATGTATGTATGTATGTATGTGTGTATGTATGTACAGGGTGTCCTAAAACCACCGGAGGTCCTCTTAATGACAGATTCCTTAGAACATTTCCAGACGAAAATCCTAATACAAAAGTGTCGAGTCTATAATAGTTTTTAAATTAGAAGCGATTATTTTCCACAAATGATGGGGCTGAAATTTCGCGCGCTCAGGAACGGCGAAATGACAAGTGATATAAAAAGAACGATATTCATAGGAGCACTTATATGAGATAATTCAATTTTTCTGAAAAAATGTTTGACATGAAAGTTGTACGGTTTCAAGTAATGCATTACATAGTAATATAAATTTGACCTTGAACATCTTTCTCAAGGTCACGTAAAGATCACCTTGAAATTTTTGAATGGAAACCCGTTTTTTTAATGCATATTCTTATAGCTTACCTCAAGAGCTTTTCAAAACACTACAATACATTATATTTTCGTTAGGTACTTTCGGAGTTATGTGCTTTTGAATTGTTTCGTGAAAAAATTTTTTTCCAGTTTTCTTTGAAAACATGTTTAGAATGTTCTAAAACGTGCAAAAATCACATTCAGAAAAATTTCGGTATGTATGTGTGTATGTATGTGTGTATGTATGTGTGTATGTATGTGTGTATGTATGTATGTATGTATGTATGTATGTCTGTATATATCCTTATAAGGTAACTCTAAATAACTTTTTAAATATGTAAGATGGAGAAAAATGTTAAACATGAAAGTTGTACGGCTTTAAGTAGTGCATAACATAGTAATATAAATATGACCTTGAACAGCTTCCTCAAGGACACGTAAAGATCACCTTGTTTGAGAAATGTCTGTGGTTGCTGTACTATCGCAA